>NW_025235750.1:0-5880 GCF_018294505.1 Triticum aestivum | reverse complement strand
ATTTTGTTCTTGTTATGCATCTCGTCTCATGTCATCATTCGCATTGCATCGGCATCGTTTTCATAAAACTTGCATCCGTTCGGGTTCCGCCGGTTCTCTCCGTTGTCCGTTCTGAGCCCAGACACACTTGCACGCGCCCGCGGCACCTCCGAAATATTATTTTATAAGTGGCATAAAAATGTTCTCAGAATGGGTTGCAACTTGTCGTGCGGTCTTATTAGTGTAG
This sequence comes from Triticum aestivum, assembly GCF_018294505.1. NCBI lineage: Eukaryota > Viridiplantae > Streptophyta > Magnoliopsida > Poales > Poaceae > Triticum > Triticum aestivum. Next base: position 5,654 of record NW_025235750.1, on the reverse strand, counting down.
ACAGGCCGCCTGCCAAGTTTCGTCGCATTCGGAGTCCGTTTGACTGCCCAACCGTTATATTTATAACCGCGATATAGTCGGTTTAATCGTTGGACGTTTCGGTCTCCGAAACTACCGCCGGGTTGCACTTCTCTTCTCTCCTCTCGGCCCAACTCCTCTTCACAGCCCCCTAGGTCCAACATACCCCCCCTCGCATCTGGAGCCGCCAGATCGAGATCCGAGGGTCCGAAACCCCTCCAAAACCCCCCTAACCCTAGCCTTACCCCTATATAAACACCCCTCCTTCCTAATTTGGGCATCCCTAGCCTTCACCTACCCCTAGCCTCCCCTAACCTCCCGCAGCCGCCACCTCCCACCTTCTCCTCGTTTTCCGCGCCGGCCCATCCTGCCTCCACCACTTGGCGCTGCCGTCGCCACGTCCTTCCAGCCACTCCTAGGGCGCCACCTCAGCCAGCCGCAGCTCCCCTCCAATCCCCTCGCGCCACATGTCCCTGCCTCGCTCCCCCCACCAGTCAGCGTCGCCAAGACCCAGATCGGGCCCTGGGGGGCCCGCCCAAGCCCGCATTCCGCTCTCTCCGCCCGAGTGCTCCAGCGCCTCACCTCCTCGCCCGCTCGCTCGATCGATCCAGATTGGGAGAGGAGCTCCCGATCCAGATCGAACCCCGCCGCCTCCCGGCCTCTCGCCGCCGCCTGCACCACGGTGACCCCGCCGGAGCTGCGCAGATCTGGTGAGCCCCGACCTCACCGCCCTTCTTCTCTCCTTCCTCACTGCCTCTCTCCCTCCCGCAGGTTGCCGCCGCTGCCGGAGCTCCGAGGCAGCGCTGCCGACCCCTTCGCAGGCCGGATCCGGCCCCCCACGGCCGGATCGGTCCGTTCCGCAGTTCGCCGGACCTGCCCCGGTCCCCTCCCGGCCTCCCTGCGCTCCGGTGCCACAGCGCCCTCTGCCATGGCCGCCCCTTCCCCTCCTCGTGCGGGAGGACGAGGGGCACGACGAGTGCCCGCTTGGACCGGCCCCGTTCACGCGTGGGCCCCGCAGTCCAACCGTCAGCCCAGCCCAGCTCCTTCCACCGCCTGGCCTGCCTCCAGCCTCCACGCCGACCTGGGCCAAGCCCATGGGTGAGGCCCCCAGCCCCAGCTCTGTTCAGATTCGGCCCACATAGTGTTTATTTCCTGTTAAACGATTTTACTAATTATCCAGGGAATTACAGATTTGCAGATTGGACCCTAAACTTCATGCATATAATAACTCATGAACCGTGCATCATATTAAAATGTTTTATATATGTAAAATGCTCAGAAAATTGTGTAGATTAATAATATGCCATTTTCATCCATGTTTAAGATGTTTAACATGCTGTTTGTGTTAATTTGCATAAATGCCATGGTAAAATGCTTTATTTCATAACTAAATAACCGTAGCTTCATTTTTAATAAACTTTATATGTAGATGGGGTGGAAAAATGCCTAGTTTAACATGGTCCACTTTATTTTCCTGTTTAACAACTCTAAAATTATGTAATAGGAAGAACAGTACCAAAACTAAAATATGGACATGGGGATTTTCCGGAATTGTTGTTTGTTACTTCCGGCCTCATTTAAACTTGCCTAGATAGGTAGTTTCATTATGTTTCACCCCCTTGCCATGCTAATAACATTTAATATTGTTGGGTACATAACTGAGATCAAACTAAATAATTGCATGTGGTGTTTTGTCAATATGCAACTCGTTGCATATTGAGCTCCACTTAATTTGTAGTATTGTGTGTTGCAGTTTGCCATGCCATGCCTCTTTAAACCGGACATGCATCATACTTGATTGTGCATCTTGCCATGATTATGCTTGTGTGTTTACCATGTTGTTTGTTTCTTTCCGGTGTTGCTTCTTAGTTTCGGTAATGTTGCGATTGTGAGGATTCGTTCGACTGCTCCCGTTCGTCTTCTTCATGGACTCGTTCTTCTTCCTAGCGGGATTTCAGGCAAGATGACCGCTACCCTAGATCTCACTACTATCATTGCTATGCTAGTTGCTTCGTTCTATCGCTTTGCTGCGCTACCTATCATCTGTTTGTCAAGCCATCCCATGTTGCCATGAACCTCTAACCTTTGACACCTTTCCTATGCAAACTGTTGTTTGGCTATGTTACCGCTTTGCTCAGCCCCTCTTATAGCGTTGCTAGTTGCAGGTGAAGTTGAATATTGCTCCATGGTGGACAGTATGTTGGGATATCACAATATCTCTTATATTATTAATGCATCTATATACTTGGTAAAGGGTGGAAGGCTCGGCCTTATGCCTGGTGTTTTGTTCCACTCTTGCCGCCCTAGTTTCCGTCATACCGGTGTTATGTTCCCGGATTTTGCGTTCCTTACGCGGTCGGGTGATTTATGGGACCCCCTTGGCAGTTCGCTTTGAATAAAACTCCTCCAGCAAGGCCCAACCTTGGTCTTACCATTTGCCTCACCACCACCTATATTTTCCCTTAGGAGTAATTAACCCAAGGGTCATATTTATTACAGCCCCCCCGGGCCAGTGCTTGTCTAAGTGTTGGTCCGAACTAGAGCCCTTTGCAGCGCCCCCTCAGGGAAACTTGAGGTCTGGTTTTAGTTGTACAGATTGCTCATCCGGTGTTGCCCTGAGAACGAGATATGTGCAGCTCCTATCAGGATTGTCGGCGCATCGGGCGGTCTTCCTGGTCTTGTTTTACCATTGTCGAAATGTCTTGTAAACCGGGATTCTGAGTCTGATCGGGTCTTCCTGGGAGAAGGTCTATTCCTTCGTTGATCGCGAGAGCTTGTCATGGGCTAAGTTGGGACACCCCTGCAGGGTATAATCTTTCGAAAGCCGTGCCTGCGGTTATACGCAGATGGGAATTTGTTAATGTCCAGTTATAGATAACTTGACACCAGATCCGAATTAAAACGCATCAACCGTGTGTGTAGCCGTGATGGTCTCTTCTCGGCGGAGTTCGGGAAGTGAACACGGTGTCTGGGTTATGTTTGACGTAAGTAGGAGTTCAGGATCAATCTTGATCATTACTAGTTTCACGACGTTCCATTTGCTCTCTTCTCACTCTTATTTGCGTATGCTAGCCACCATATATGCTTAGTCGCTGCTGCAGCCTCACCACTTTACCCCTTCCTTTACTTTTAAGCTTTGCTAGTCTTGATACCCATGGTAATGGGATTGCTGAGTCCTCGTGGCTCACAGATTACTACAGCAACAGTTGCAGGTACAGGTTATGCGATGATCATGACGCGAGAGCGATGCTTGCTTGTGTTGAGTTCTTCTTCTGCTTCTGATTCGATCAGGGGATAGGTTCCAGGTCGGCAGCCTGGGCTAGCAGAGTGGATGTCGTTTGAGTTTCTGTTTGTGTTTCATCCGTAGTCGGATGATGCTTTTATGTATTGTGATGTTGTATTCATGTGGCATTGTATGCCTTATGTATGTATCCCCTTCTATTATGTAATGTTGATGTAATGATATCCACCTTGCAAAAGCGTTTCAATATGCGTGTCTATCCTTGGTGGGACCTTCGAGTTCCTTTTGAATAGGGTCGCATATTGGGCGTGACACTTGTATTATCTTGGGGGTGCCATGGGCATCCCCAAGCTTAGGCTCTTGCCACTCCTTGTTCCATAATCCATCAAAAGAATTCACCCAAAACTTGAAAACTTCACAACACAAAACTCAACAGAAATCTCGTGAGCTCCGTTAGAGAAAGAAAACAAAAGACTACTTCAAGGTACTGTAATGAACTCATTCTTTGTTTATATTGGTGTTAAACCTACTGTATTCCAACTTCTCTATGGTTTATAAATTAATTTACTACCCATAGATTCATCAAAATAAGCAAACAACACACGAAAAACAGAATCTGTCAAAAACAGAACAGTCTGTAGCAATCTGTAACTAACGCAAACTTCTGGAACTCTAAAAATTCTACCAAAATAGGAAGTCCTGGAAAATGTGTTTATTGATCAGAAGAAAAAACAATCAACGCAAAATCACGTTCATGTGTTTTATCATAATTATATTCGTGCATGCAAAGTTTCTGTTTTTCAGCAGAATCAAATCAACTATCATCGTAGGTTATCCTATAGGTCCTACTTGGCACAAACACTAATTAAAACATAAAACCACATCCAAACAGAAGGTAGATGGATTATTTATTCCTAAACAGAAGCAAAAACAAAAAACATAAAATAAAATTGGGTTGCCTCCCAACAAGCGCTATCGTTTAACGCCCCTAGCTAGGCATGATGATGGCAATGATGCTCACATAAAAGATAAGAATTGAAACATAAAGAGAGCATCATGAAGCATATGAATAGCACATTTAAGTCTAACCCACTTCCTATGCATAGGGATTTTGTGAGCAAACAACTTATGGGAACAATAATCAACTAGCATAGGGAAGCAAAACAAGCATAGCTTCAAGATTTTAAGCACATAGAGAGGAAACTTGACATTATTGCAATTCCTACAAGCATATGTTCCTCTCTCATAATAAATTTCAGTAGCATCACGAATGAATTCAACAATATAACCAGCACCTAAAGCATTATTTTCATGATCTACAAGCATAGAAAATTTTCTACTCTCCACATAAGCAAACTTCTTCTTTATAGTATACGTATCATCACAATAATCATCATAAATAGGAGGCATGCTATCATCATAACAACTTTGCATATCAAAACTTGGGATGCTAAAAATATCATATTCATCAAACATAGCTTCCCCAAGCTTGTGGCTTTGCATATCATTAGCATCATGGATATTCAAGGAATTTATACTAACAACATTGCAATCATTCTCATCATATAAAAACATTCTATAGATTTCTTCTTCTAGTACTTGAGCACAATTATCCTTTCCATCATACTCACCAAAGATATTAAAAAGGTGAAGCATATGAGACAAACTCAACTCCATTTTTTTTGGTAGTTTTCTTTTATAAACTAGACTAGTGCTAAAACAAGAAACAAAAAGATTCGATTGCAAGATCTAAAAATATACCTTCAAGCACTAACCTCCCCGGCAATGGCGCCAGAAAAGAGCTTGATGTCTACTACACAACCTTCTTCTTGTAGACGTTGTTGGGCCTGCAAGTGCACAGGTTTGTAGGACAGTAGCAAATTTCCCTCAAGTGGATGACCTAAGGTTTATCAATCCGTAGGAGGCATAGGATGAAGATGGTCTCTCTCAAACAACCCTGCAACCAAATAACAAAGAGTCTCTTGTGTCCTCAACACACCCAATACAATGGTAAATTGTATAGGTGCACTAGTTCGGCGAAGAGATGAAGATACAAGTGCAAAATAGATAGTAGATATAGGTTTCTGTAATATGAAATAATAAAAACAGCAAGGTAACAAGTGGTAAAAGTGAGCGTAAACGGTATTGCAATGATAGGAAACAAGGCCTAGGGTTCATACTTTCACTAGTGTAAGTTCTCTCAACAATAATAACATACATATAACATATGACAAGCCCTCAACATGCAACAAAGAGTCACTCCAAAGACACTAATAGCGGAGAACAAACGTAGAGATTATGGTAGGGTACGAAACCACCTCAAAGTTATTCTTTTGGATCAATCTATAAAAGAGTTCGTACCAGAATAACACCTTAAGATACAAATCAACCAAAA
>NW_025235749.1:5136-5883 GCF_018294505.1 Triticum aestivum | reverse complement strand
TTTTTCAGTCATTTACCGATTTGTTTAGAGAGCTAAATGACGGTGAAATTGAAAATCACTACAAAATGAACTCTGAAAATGTTGGAACTTGGCATGGTATCATCATTTCGCCCGCATAGCATGTGCAAAAGAGTAGAGAGGGTCACGGCGAAAACTGGAAGCTCCTCGTGTACAAACTGGACAATCTCTTTCGGAGTATCAGGGTTTCGGACGAGAACTCATCTGTTACACGGGCACTTCAATGTTTTTTAAACTTATTTGAACTGCAGCCTATTTTTGCGTTCAGTATGCAATATTCAAAGCGACGTCATCAATTTCCAACAGGTTCTGACATCATTTGCTGTTTTTCAGTCATTTACGCATTTGTTTAGAGAGCTAAATGACGGTGAAATTGAAAATCACTACAAAATGAACTCTGAAAATGTTGGAACTTGGCATGGTATCATAATTTCGCCCGCATAGCATGTGCAAAAGAGTAGAGAGGGTAACGGCGAAAACTGGGCGCACCTCGTGTACAAACTGGACAATCTCTTTCGGAGTATTAGGGTTTCGGACGAGAACTCATCTGTTCCACGGGCACTTCAATGTTTTTTAAACTTATTTGAACTCCAGCCTATTTTTGCGTTCAGTATGCATCATTCATTGCGACGTCATCAATTTCCAACATGTTCTGACATCATTTGCTGATTTTCGGTCATTTACCGATTTGTTTAGAGAGCTAAATGACGGTGAAATTGAAAATCAATA
>NW_025235749.1:4399-5120 GCF_018294505.1 Triticum aestivum | reverse complement strand
AACTCCAGCCTATTTTTGCGTTCAGTATGCATCTTTCAAAGCGACGTCATGAACTTCCAACACGTTCTGATATCATTTGCAGTTTTTCAGTCATTTACCGATTTGTTTAGGGAGCTAAATGACGGTGAAATTGAAAATCACTACAAAATGAACTCTGAAAATGTTGGAACTTGGCATGGTATCATCATTTCGCCCGCATAGCATGTGCAAAAGAGTAGAGAGGGTCACGGCGAAAACTGGAAGCACCTCGTGTACAAACTGGACAATCTCTTTCGGAGTATCAGGGTTTCGGATGAGAACTCATCTGTTACACGGGCACTTCAATGTTTTTTAAACTTATTTGAACTTCAGCCTATTTTTGCGTTCAGTATGCATCTTTCAAAGCGACGTCATCAATTTCCAACACGTTCTGACATCATTTGCTCTTTTTCAGTCATTTATCGATTTGTTTAGAGAGCTAAATGACGGTGAAATTGAAAATCACTACAAAATGAACTCTGAAAATGTTGGAACTTGGCATGGTATCATCATTTCGCCCGCATAGCATGTGCAAAAGAGTAGAGAGGGTCACGGCGAAAACTGGACGCACCTCTTGTACAAACTGGACAATCTCTTTCGGCGTATCAGGGTTTCGGACGAGAACTCATTTGTTACACTGGCACTTCAATGTTTTTTAAACTTATTTCAACTCCAGCCTATTTTTGCGTTAAGTATGCATCTT
>NW_025235749.1:3757-4389 GCF_018294505.1 Triticum aestivum | reverse complement strand
AGTCATTTACCGATTTGTTTAGAGAGCTAAATGACGGTGAAATTGAAAATCACTACAAAATGAACTCTGAAAATGTTGGAACTTGGCATGGTATCATCATTTCGCCCGCATAGCATGTGCAAAAGAGTAGAGAGGGTCACGGTGAAAACTGGACGCACCTCGTGTACAAACTGGACAATCTCTTTCGGAGTATCAGGGTTTCGGACGAGAACTCATCTGTTACACGGGCACTTCAATGTTTTTTAAACTTATTTAAACTCCAGCCTATTTCTGCGTTCAGTATGCATCATTCAAAGCGACGTCATCAATTTCCAACACGTTCTGACATCATTTGCTGTTTTTCAGTCATTTACCGATTTGTTTAGAGAGCTAAATGACGGTGAAATTGAAAATCACTACAAAATGAACTCTGAAAATGTTGGAACTTGGCATGGTATCATAATTTCGCCCGCATAGCATGTGCAAAAGAGTAGAGAGGGTCACGGCGAAAACTGGACGCACCTCGTGTACAAACTGGACAATCTCTTTCGGAGTATCAGGGTTTCGGACGAGAACTCATCTGTTACACGGGCACTTCAATGTTTTTTAAACTTATTTGAACTCCAGCCTATTTTTGCGTTCAGTATGCATCA
>NW_025235749.1:0-882 GCF_018294505.1 Triticum aestivum | reverse complement strand
ACAAACTGGACAATCTCTTTCGGCGTATCAGGGTTTCGGACGAGAACTCATCTGTTACACTGGCACTTCAATGTTTTTTAAACTTATTTCAACTCCAGCCTATTTTTGCGTTAAGTATGCATCTTTCAAAGCGACGTCATGAACTTCCAACACGTTCTGACATCATTTGCTGTTTTTCAGTCATTTATCGATTTGATTAGGGAGCTAAATGACGGTGAAATTGAAAATCACTACAAAATGAACTCTGAAAATGTTGGAACTTGGCATGGTATCATCATTTCGCCCGCATAGCATGTGCAAAAGAGTAGAGAGGGTCACGGCGAAAACTGGACGCACCTCGTGTACAAACTGGACAATCTCTTTCACAGTATCAGGGTTTCGGACGAGAACTCATCTGTTACACTGGCACTTCAATGTTTTTTAAACTTATTTGAACTCCAGCCTATTTTTGCGTTCACTATGCATCTTTCAAAGCGACGTCATGAACTTCCAACACGTTCTGACATCATTTGCAGTTTTTCAGTCATTTACCGATTTGATTAGGGAGCTAAATGACGGTGAAATTGAAAATCACTACAAAATGAACTCTGAAAATGTTGGAACTTGGCATGGTATCATCATTTCGCCCGCATAGCATGTGCAAAAGAGTAGAGAGGGTCACGGCGAAAACTGGACGCACCTCGTGTACAAACTGGACAATCTCTTTCGGAGTATCAGGTTTTCGGACGAGAACTCATCTGTTACACGGGCACTTCAATGTTTTTTAAACTTATTTGAACTCCAACCTATTTTTGCGTTCAGTATGCATCTTTCAAAGCGACGTCATCAATTTCCAACACGTTCTGACATCATTTGCTGTTTTTCAGTCATTTACCGATTTGT
>NW_025235748.1:0-5883 GCF_018294505.1 Triticum aestivum | reverse complement strand
GCGTCCCAATGATTCAGAGTTTTTAGATCTTGATGCTAAATTTGGTAAAAGTTGGATTGGAGAGGTCAAGACTTTAAATAGCATTGAACCCACTATCTTGGATTTCATGGAATTTAATTATGATAATTGTTTAATAGATTGTATTTCCTTGTTGCAATCCGTATTGAATTATCCTCATGCTTATAGTCAAAATAAAGCTTTTACCAAACATATTGTTGATGCCTTGATGCAATCTTATGAGGAAAAACTTAATTTGGAAGTTTCTATACCTAGAAAACTTTATGATGAGTGGGAACCTACTATAAAGATTAAAATTAAAGATCATGAGTGCTATGCTTTATGTGATTGGGGTGCTAGTGTTTCCACGATTCCGAAAACTTTATGTGATATTCTAGGTTTCCATGAACTTTATGGTTGCTCTTTAAATTTGCACCTTGCAGATTCCACCATTAAGAAACCTATGGGAAGGATCAATGATGTTCTTATTTTTTCAAATAGGAAATATGTGCCCGTAGATTTTATTGTTCTTAACATTGATTGCAATCTTTCATGTCCTATTATTCTTGGTAGACTTTCCTTAGAACGATTGGTGCAATTATTGATATGAAGGAAGGGAATATTATATTCCAATTTCCATTAAGGAAAGGCATGGAACACTTCCCTAGAAAGAAATTTTATATTACCTTATAAATCTATCATGCGAGCTACTTATGAATTGAGTGCCAAAGATGGCAGTACTTAGATGTATCCTCGCTTTTATGCCTAGCTAGGGGCCTTAAACGATAGCGCTAGTTGGGAGGCAACCCAATTTTATTTTTGTTTTTGCTTTTTGCTTCTGTCTAGTAATAAATATTTCATATAGCTTCTGCTTAGATGTGTTTTCATGTTTTAGTTAGTGGTTGTGCCAAGTAGAACCTATAGGATAACCTACGGTGATAGTTAATTTGATTCTCCTGAAAAATAGAAACTTTTGCACGCACAAAAATAATTTTAGTAATTCACAGAAACGTTATTTTGCATTGATTATTTTTGATGTACATCAGTAGAAAAATTTCCCAGGACTTCCTATTTTGGTAGGTTTTTTAGAGTTCCAGAAGTATTCGAAAGTTACAGATTGCTATAGACTGTTCTGTTTTTGACAGATTCTGTTTTTCGTGTGTTGTTTGCTTATTTTGATGCATCTATGGCTAGTATCGGTGGTTATAAACCATAGGGAAGTTGGAATAAAGTATGTTTAACACCAATATAAATAAATAATGAGTTCATTACAGTACCTTATGTGGTGGTTTTTCTTCCTTGCACTAACGGAGCTTATGAGATTTCCTGTTGAGTTTTGTGTTGTGAAGTTTTCAAGTTTTGGATAAAGATTTGAAGGACTATGGAATAAGGAGTGGCAAGATCCTAAGATTGGGGATGCCCATGGCACCCCATTATATTCAAGGATAACAGAAAGCCTAAGCTTGAGGATGCCTCGGAAGGCATCCCCTCTTTCGTCTTCGTCTATCGGTAACTTTACTTCGAGCTATATTTTTTATTTGCCACATGATATGTGGTTTGCTTGGAGCGTCTTGTATGATATTAGTCTTTGCTTTTTAGATTAACACAATCATCCTTGATGTACACAACTTTTTGGAGAAACCCACTTGATTGTAATTTATCAGAATACTCTATGTGCTTCACTCATATCTTTTGAGCTAGATAGTTTTGCTCTAGTACTTCACGTATATCTTTTAGAGCACGGCGGTGGTTTAATTTTGTAGAAATTGTTGTTCTCTTATGCTTCACTTATATCATTTAGAGAGTCTTTTAGAACAGCATGGTATTTGCTATGGTTATAAAATTGGTCCTAGAATGATGGGCATCCAAGTTGGGTATTATAAAAACTATCATAGGAAGTGAATTGGATGCTATGATCAATTTGATGCTTGATAATTGTTTTGAGATATGGAGGTGGTGATATTAGAGTCATGCTAGTTGGGTAACTGTGAATTTAAAGAATGCTTGTGTTGAAGTGGGCAAGTCCCGTAGCATGCACGTATGGTAACCGTTGTGTAACAAATTTGAAACATGTGGTGTTCCTAGATTGTCATGCTTATGAGTGGCGGTTGGGGACGAGCGATGGTCTTTTCCTACCAATCTATCCCCCTAGGAGCATGCACGTAGTGCTTGGTTTTTGATGACTTGTAGATTTTTGCAGTAAGTATATGAGTTCTTTATGACTAATGTTGAGTCCATGGATTATACGCACTCTGACCCTTCCATCATTGCTAGCCTTTTCGGTACCGTGCATTGCTCTTTCTCACCTTGAGAGTTGGTGCAAACTTAGCCGGTGCATCCAAAACCCGTGATACGACACGCTCTATCACACATAAACCTCCTTATATCTTCCTCAAAACAGCCACCATACCTACCTATTATGGCATTTCCATAGCCATTCCGAGATATATTGCCATGCAACTTTCCACCGTCCCGTTCATCATCATGACACGCATCATCATTGTCATATTTCCTTGCATGATCATGTAGTTGACATCGTATTTGTGGCAAAGCCACCATGCATAAATTTTCATATATGTCACTCTTGATTCATTGCCCATCCCGGTACACCGCCGGAGCCATTCATATAGAGTCATATCTTGATCTAGTTTTTAAGTTGCAATTCATGAGTTGTAAATAAATAGAAGTGTGATGATCATCATTATTAGAGCATTGTCCCCAAATAAAAAAAAGAAAGGACAAAAAAAGGAAAAAGAAGAAAAAAAAAGAAGAAAAAAGGGAGCAATGTTACTATCCTTTTCCACACTTGTAGTTCAAAGTAGCACCATGTTCTTCATGTAGAGAGTCTCGTATGTTGTCACTTTCATATACTAGGGGGAATTTTTCATTATAGAAATTGGCTAGTATATTCCTACGATGGACTTCCTCAAAGTGCCCTAGGTCTTCGCGAGCAAGCAAGTTGGATGCACACCCACTTAGTTTCTTTTGCTGAGATTTCATACATTTATAACTCTAGTGCATCTGTTGCATGGCAATCCCTACTCCTCATGTTGACATCAATTGATGGGCATCTCCATAGCCTGTTGATTAGCCTCGTTAACATCAGACTTTCTCCTTTTTTTTCTTCCCCACACAACCTCCATCATCATATCCTAATCCACCGATAGTGCTATATCCATGGCTCAAGCTCATGTATTCCGTGAAAGATGAAAAAAGTTTGAGATTACTAAAGTATGAAACAATTGCTTGGCTTGTCATCGGGGGTGTGCAAGATGAGTGCATTCTAGTGTGACAAAAATGGAGCATGACAAAACTATATGATTTTGTAGGGATGAACTTCCTTTAGCCATGTTATTTTGAGAAGACATGATTGCTTTGATTAGTATGCTTGAAGTATTACTATTTCTTATGTCAATATGAAATTTTATTTTGAATCATTTGGATCTGAACATTCATGCCACAATAAAAAAAATTACATTGAGAATTATGCTAGGTAGCATTTCACATCAAAAATTCCGTTTTTATCATTTACCTACTCAAGGACGAGCAGGAATTAAGCTTGGGGATGCTTGATACGTCTCCAACATATCTATAATTTTTGATTGTTCCATGCTATTATATTACCTGTTTTGGATGTTTATGGGCTTTACTTTACACTTTTATATCATTTTTTGGACTAACCTACTAACTGGAGGCCCAACCCAAGCTGCTGTTATTTTTTTTTGCCTATTTCAGTGTTTCGAAGGAAACGAATATCAAATGGAGTCCAAACGGAACGAACCCTTTGGAAGCGATCTTTTTAGAACAAACGCAATCCACGGGACTTGGACTGGACATCAAGCAAGAGAGTAGGCGGCCACAAGGGTGCGCGGCGCGCCCCCTGGGGGTGGACACACCCCCCACCCTCGTGGGCCCCTCGAGCGTCCACCGACCAATGTCTTCCTCCTATATATACCCACGTACCCCGAAAACATCCAGGAGCACCACGAAAAACTATTTCCACCGCCGCAACCTTCTGTATCCGGGAGATCCCATCTTGGAGCCTTTGTCGGCGCTCCGCCGGAGGGGGAATCGACAACGTAGGGCGTCTACATCATCTCCAAGGCCTCTCCGATGAGTTGTGAGTAGTTTACCACAGACCTTCGGGTCCATAGTTATTAGCTAGATGGATTCTTCTCTCTCTTTGAATCTCAATACAAAGTTCTCCTTGATCTTCTTGGAGATCTATTCGATATAACTCTTTTTGCGGTGTGTTTGTCAAGATCCGATGAATTGTGGGTTTATGATCAAGTTTATCTATGAGAAATATTTGAATCTCCTCTGAATTCCTTTATGTGTGATTAAGTTATCTTTGCAAGTCTCTTCGAATTATCAGTTTGGTTTGGCCTACTAGATTGATCTTTATTGCAATAGGAGAAGTGCTTAGCTTTCTATTCAATCTTGCGGTGTCCTTTCCCAGTGACAGCAGGGGCAGCAAGACACGTATTGTATTGTTGCCATCGAGGATAAAATGATGGGGCTTATATCATATTGCATGAGTTTATCCCTCTACATCATGTCATCTTTCTTAATGCGTTACTCTGTTCTTTATGAACTTAATACTCTAAATGTAGGCAGGAGTCGGTCGATGTGTGGAGAAATAGTAGTAGATGCAGGCAGGAGCCGGTCTACTTGTTGCGGACGTGATGCCTATATACATGATCATGCCTAGATAATCTCATAACTATGCGCTTTTCTATCAATTGCTTGACAATAATTTGTTCACCCACCGTAATACTTATGATATCTTGAGAGAAGCCACTAGTGAAACCTATGGCCGCCGGGTCTATATTTTATCATATAAGTTTACAATCTACTTTAATTTTCATCTTTACTTTTCCTATCTATACCATAAAAATACCAAAATTATTTATCTTATCATATTATCTCTATCAAATCTCACTTTCCCAAGTGGCCGTGAAGGGATTGACAACCCCTTTATTGCGTTGGTCGCGAGGTTCTTGTTTGTTTATGTAGGTGCGTGTTACTTTTGAGGAGCCTCCTCCTGGATTGATACCTTGGTTCTCAAAAACTGAGGGAAATACTTACGCTACTTTGCTGCATCACCCTTTCCTCTTCAAGGAAAACCAACGCAAGCTCAAGACATAGCACGCATGCGGAAGCGGTTACATCACGGTTAGCGGGGGAAAGTGGGGCATTACAAGGAAAAACTCGGTGGCACTCGTTTGTCTCCCAGAGGAGATAGACTAGTTGTCCGAGGTGGATGTGCCATGAAAAGCCGAGTGGAGAGGCTAGCACATGGACTGACTCCCCAGAGAGAAGCCACTCATCATCCCGAGGGAACACCATCACAAGCCATCTCCGGTTCCAAGTTTGTGAAACTGATGCCTTGGAGCCTAGATGAAGGGCCAAGTGTATCCGTAGGGGAGCGTTGATTTCACCCTTTTGTAGCCCTGAAGATGACTCCAGTTAGTGATTTGGGCGATCATCCGAGTGGATGATGCTACCCTCATAGATCTTCGCTGGACTGAGCAAGTATGTTAAGAATAATATTCCTAACGTGGTCAACAGGTTGATCAAATGGGCGTAACCCCTGAGGGTGGCATAGCCCTCGGCTGAGCGAAGCACCTGAGTCATGCTCGAAAGAGGTAAGCTCAGTATAGACTGCGATATGAGGTTTGGTCATAGGACTAACTTAGTCGTTCCTGTATTCGGATGTAGTGGTGAAGGTGTGTCTAGCCGATGGTTATGCGTTGGGGCGGACAAGTGGTGAGGACATGTTCAACCAAGTGGCAACGCGCGGGGTGGCCAAGTAGTGGAGATGTGTCTCATCGGGTGGCGACGCGCGAGCGGCCGAGTAGTGGAGATGTGTGCTTGTGGCGACGC
>NW_025235747.1:0-5883 GCF_018294505.1 Triticum aestivum | reverse complement strand
AAAAAAAAATATCCACATAAATCTCGATGTAAGATCAATGACATAGAACTTAGATGTGTGATACTTATGACACATCTAGATGTGCTTTAGCAAAACTGAAAATTTATCTAGCCGAGGATGCAGGCCTTGAATGCGTCCATGTGCGCCGGGTCCATCGACACGGAGGCTTGCACCTCACCATCTCGGCGGCCGCCGACGAGCACCATCTCGCCGTCGTGGTTCATGGACACCAGCTCCACGCGCGCGGGCTTCCCGAACCCGAAGTCAGCCGCCTCGTAGGCCCGGAACCGAGGGCTCGCCGCCACGTTGGTCAGCCGCTGGAACGGCAGCCGCATCAGCTTCTGCATCCACCCCTTGTCCGTCCCGGACAGCGGTGCCGCCTCCATCTCCGCCACCGCGGCCTGCACAGCCCGCGCCGCGTGGAGGATGCCCGCCTGGCCGAGGAGATCCGCCGCGTCGGCGCAGCTCGCCAGGCACGCGCGCACGCAGTTGCCGAGGTAAGCCTCGCTGACACGCGGGTCGAGGCGGGAGCGCAGGTCGGCGAGGAACGCCAGGTACGTGTCGTCCCCGGCGCCGAGCCCCTTGGAACGAACGAACGCCGTCCAGCTCAGCGCCGCCAGCGCCACGAACGTTGACACTGGTTTCGGCTGGGGCGCGTCGCCACCGGCGGCAGTAGACTCGGCGGAGGCGAGGTCGTCGATCCGCCGCCTAAGCGACCGGATCTCGTCGGCGCCGAGGTAGAACGTTCGGCGCGCCAGCAGGAACCGCTGGCTGAAGTCGTACTGCCCCCTCACCTGCGAGGATGTATGCCAATGTCAACAAAACACAAGGCTCGCTTCGCTTGATGGCTCCGAAAATTACCTTTGGGAGATTGGGCGCGACGGTCTTTAGCATCTCGCGGGCGAGCTCGTCGGCGTTCGGGTGTGAGATGACGTCGCGGCTGTAGTGTGGCGGGCCGAGGACCTTGGTGACTGGGGAGCCCTCGCGGGCAGCGGAAGACCAAGCCTCCATGAATCGCCACACGGCGCGTCCGTCGGCTACTGCGTGGTGCACAGACAGGCCGACCGCCAGGCCGCCGCTTAGACGAGTGGCCTGTACTGACAGCACGGGCGCCGGGAGCACCCGTGCATCGAGCTCCGGCACGAGGCTCAGGAATGCGAGGGTGTCGTGCGCCTCGTCGCCAGCTAGACGATGCACATCCATGCCGCCCTCGGCCTCGATGAAGGCGACCCCGGCGTTGGTGCAGTCCACGAAGGCGTCCCCGGTCTCCGCCACGTACTCCAGCGTCCCCGCCAGGGGCAGGTAGTGCGCCAGCGTGTCCGCGAGAGCGCGCTTGAGTCGCTCGACCACAGCCTGGAAGCCGTCGTCACTGCCGCCATCCTCCCCAAGCTGGTACAGGAACACCCGCTGGATCGGCGGCAGCACGACCCACAACGAATCAAGGAAGGAAAGTTTCACGCGTTCCCCGCGCTGCCCCTGCCCGAGCACCGACGGCGCAACCCGGGAAACGGCGACAGCCCGCACGGGCGCGGCCTTGGCGGCGGCGTGGGAGCTTGCCTCGTCCATCCCGACCGGCCGGCACCGCACTTACTGGTTGTTCGCCGGAGAGCTAGATGGGTATGAAAAGACTGATAGATGCGCCGCGCTCTTATAGCGGTGGTGGGCGTCTTCTTGGGCAGGCACAAGGAAGACGGAAGCTGGACCTACGATGAGAACAAAACTGGATGATCCGGCGTTACGCATGATATGCGGTGGTGCGGTCTGCGGTGGAATGGAATACGTGCCGGGTGTAAACACATCCTCACATAGCCACCCACCGAGGCGGCAGGCGTTACGCATCCAGCTGTGCTCATTACTTGTAAGATACTCACTCCGTTTTTCATCTTTATAGAGCATCTACAGCCGTGGACAGTAGATCTGACCCTTCAAACGTCAACAAACCCGTTCGGACGCGTTTGTGGACTGTGATCAGTCATGTCTTAAATTTGTTTCTCTACATCGAAATACCTCATACTAGAAACCTTAGATTCATAGAAAAGTATACAAATGATATAATTCACGTACGACGTAGACCAACTACACGCTTTTATGTCATGCCAACACTTCTATAAAATGGCATAACATAGGAAGGGTTTTTGACACTGCTTATGTTATGGAATGAAGGGAGTAGATACCAGCTGGTTCATGGCCGGAGAGTACAAGGTTCGCTTGGAAAAGACAGCCTGCTTTTATTCATTTAGGACGATAAAAAGGACAGCTAGCGTGGCTGATTAGAAGGTTCCTACCTGCGGTGGACAAATGTGTGTGTGTGTGTGTCTATGAATGCTTCTAGATGGAATGACGCCGGCCAGAGATGGGTTACTGATACGGCCGGTGCTTTGGTCAGAGATTACGTCAATCATCGGGACACGACAGAGAGTAGTCCAACAATAGATAAATAAGGTTAGGAAAATAGAGAAACGGGCGCGCGTCTTGCCGAGCCGTTTTATTTGTTGGGCGTCTGCTTAGTGTGTGTGTGTTGTTTCTTGCTTTTGTATTTCTCAGTATTGTTGCATTACCCCATAAGAGCATCTCCAATGGGTGATGCAAATTTAGGATTGTAAAACTAGTCATTGTATAATTTACAACATAAAAAATGATTTTTATATCTTGAAAAATGTCCCAACTCCAACGATGATATATATTTGGTGATATAAAATTCCTACTCTAATAGATGATGTATTTCAAGATGTAAAACTAGTTGGCATGAGCGCCGGCGGTCGAGCACTGAGAGCCGGGAGGAGCGCCGGAGGGCACCGACAGCCAAGCGATGAGAGGCGGGTGGTCGAATGAGGCCGCGGGAGCTCGAATGGCCGGTGGCGCGGCTGGTAATCAAGAGCCTGATTGGTCGCGACGTGGCGACGGTCACGCGGCGTGAGAAGGTTGAGTCTGGTGGGGGTGTGATGCTCGAATCTGGCGGCGGGGCGTCGGGGGGAGCTCAAATCACGCGGCGGTGATTCAGCAGCGAAGAAAGCGGCCAGTTCAGCCGATTTGGAGAAGGGCAACGGCAGAACCGGCGGCGGGGGCGGTGGAGTGGTCATATCTGGCAGCGGAGCGGTGACAGCGTGGTCCGGTGGGCGAGCGGCATGGTGGCGGAAGTGCGGCGGGACGGAATCAAATCGGTGTCTCATCACCGACTAAGGCGGTGTGGCGGGAGGTGGGGATAGCCGGAGGGATCGCGGTGAGGACAGGGATGGATGGACGGGCGGCGGCGACAATGTTTTCGGCCAGGGGACGAAAGTGCGCGGGCGTCAGGAAGGCTCGGGGAACTGAAATGAAGCGGCGGTTGGCGGTTGATGCGCGCCTGAAATTTTACATCAGCTGGGAGGTAGAGATGCAAATTTGCATCTCAAGATGTGGCATTTTACATCACTAGAAGGAAGTGATATAATATTTTTGCATCTACATCATCTGTTGGCAGTTGTGTCTTGAAGTAGCGATTTTTGCCTTCATGATGTAAAAATTAGTTATTTTAGCATCTACATCTTCTTTAAGAGATGCTCTAAGGGCCCAGGTTAGCAAGCTTGCTATGAGGTTGAATTGTTACGATTATATGTCAAAGATATACATCTCGCATGATTTGTCGAGTCATGCTCTTTTTCATCCTAAATACTGGTTACTTTTTTAGAAGAAGGCTTGAAATGAGCCCGGACTTGAATTAATGTCAGGAATTACATCACTCTTACAAAGAAAATGAACGACTGAAACTGATACAAAGAAAATGAACCATTACAAGCATGCTAGAATCTGGAGCACTAAGAACTGAGCTTGAATGGAGATGCACTCCTCACGAAGGTACCAATTGAGATGTGGGAGACTAGGCAAACTAGGAAGAACCATCACCGGAGACAGCAGATCGAGTGACTAGAGGAGCACAACAACTGCCTACTCTATTCCGAAGGGGAACCCTTTCCCCTTGCCTTGGCTCGAAAGGCGCCTTACCATCAGAAAATAGAGATGCTCACCCGAGAGCTAGCTGAGTGACATCCTTGCCGCATCGACCAATCAATGTCCTTAAATCGATATGCAAGGTACCAGATGTCTCTCTTACTATCTACTGGATACAAGCTTGGATTACAAGCAACAATGAAGCTACAGGATTTGAGGAATCAAAAAGAACAGAAAAAAAAGGACCAGAGGTAGGAGAAGGGAGACGTCATGCCAAAGCCGTGATACACTGGATACTCTCTTAGTTGTCTCTCTAGGGGTTACTTGCTAGTTGCCGAATGGGCCAGGCCCAAGTGCGGGCCCAAACGACTGGCCCATGTAGGAGAGACTCCTAACACGATCACACATTGCTAGTCACGCCTCCGCTTTCAAAGAACAACCAAGCAGAGTTGGAAAGCTTCCAAGAGCGCCCTCCATCGAACAAGGCGGTTGTCACCGAGAAGGACGAAGAGCAGCGCTAACCAGCGATGTAGCCGGGCCACAACTGAAGGACGGGTGCCTATAGCTTCCGGCACTATGGGTAGGATGACAGGGTGTATATATCTGATCAATAGTTGTCCATGGTTCATGGTGCAGACTGTGGACATAATCAAATATATTATTTTCTTTCAAACAGTAGTTTTATTTATCTATCTATAGCAAATATTCCATCGATTTCAAAATAGAATTTTTAGGTTTGTCCCAAGTCAAACATCTTTTAAGTTTAACCAAATTTATTCATAAATATACAAACATTTAAAGCACCAAATTAGTTTCATTAGCACTCGCAAAAAAAAAGTTTCATTAGATTCATTATAAAATAAATTTTCATGTTGTATATATAAATTTAAACTTATAGATCTTAGTATTTATATGTAGATGATTAAACTTAAAATTTTGAACTTCCGACAAACCTAAAACTTTAAATATTTTTGCGTCAATCGCTCTAAGATAGACCAACATGCATGCAGGCGCGAGGAGTGCGTTAATGAAGTGGGCTCAATCGCAGCATGTGTAGGGTGAGAGTTGAGTGTACAGATCTGAGCACTAATTGCCCATATGGTCCAAGGAAGATTGGTCCAAGCTGCTGACTCTGCGTGATCGTCAATGATCGATCGATTGGATCAAATGCATTAGTGAATTGCTGGGCATCAATGTGCAAAAAAAAAAAGAATTGCTGGGCATCAGATCACTTGCTTCTATCAGACCAATCGAAGGCCCTAGGATTGAAAGCATGCAACTCGTTGGATCTGCTAGTATAGTTCTGCGTGTTGTTAGATTGCTTGCTTAATTAAGTCTGCCGTGGTAACTGCTCCCGCTGAGTTCGCTCCAGTATCCTCGCTAACTGCCTCTCTCTGCTGCCGTTTGTTCATCCTCTGAGTAGATTCCATTGGATTTTTACTGAACGTGCAGCCCACAAATGCAGCCTTGTATGCTTCCTGTATGATTAAGTTTGCTTTCAATATCATCGCAAAAAAAAGAAGTTTGCTTCCAATGAAGTGCTTCCTTTTATGAGACCCGCCAATACATATTTGCTTCCTACGAGTTGATAATCAGCATAAAATATGATCATAAAGAGGCCAAGACCCCTCTTGCCTGGGGTTTGTCTACGCTACTGGGCCAGGTGCCGAACTAGCTGTCATCTCAGCAATCGCCCTCCCAGTTAGAACAGATGGGTTTAGGGTTTTGCGTGGGATTACATCCACCTCACATCTCAATATATAGATGATCAGATTACATACGTATACAGGTACAAATACAATATATGCAAACTAGACCCTATTTTACATACCTCTCAATTTGAACTACATACAAGATTCAGATTTGTTCTGAAGCAGTCTAGCATCTCACGGGTAGGCGGGTTTAGTAAATACATCCGCTAGCTGATCATCTGTTGAAATGAACCTGACCTCCAAT
>NW_025235746.1:0-5884 GCF_018294505.1 Triticum aestivum | reverse complement strand
TTTTCTGTGGGAGTCAACTTTGACGATCCGACTACGAACGTGCGAAGACTTCGCGCCTTAGCAATCGCTAAACCAATTACCAAGGGTTATTGACCATGCCGGAGCACGATCAACCTGACCACGAGGGTCTATTTCCTGCGAGCAAACGAAGAACAAGCAAGAATCTGAGATTACCATATGGATATTGCGAATAAAAGTGGAAAGCTTTACTAATGAAGGTGGGGTTTTGTGACGTCTTGGTCTGGTCGTTGAACACAAACGAAGTACGCGAAGTTGCAGCTATGGCGAACTTTTAATCTAAACAAAACCCAAAGTCTAAACGACGCCCTAAGTGCTGTATATATGGAGGAAGAGGGGGGGATTTCATGGCCCATGGGGAAGGGGTCCGAAACCAACCCTATCTCCTGTTTTCCCACACATACGGACTCTAAAAACAACCTATACTCTAGTATTTCGAAATTACATGGGCCTGGCCCAATAATAAGGCGACACAACACCTATAATAGCCTCTGGACAAAATTTAGGAAGTGGCATCTTGTATATTTCGTCCAAGCCTTCATACACTCATTATGGTGGCTTCAAAGTCCCGAAATCATCACTTGAAACTCCAGTTTTGTTTCCCTTGCACATGCCATCATCTCCATGCTTGATCTTGCTCAAGTGATCATCCCTCTTGTCCATGCTAGGCCCTTCATTTGTAAGCAAAACAAATGTATCCAATTTAGGCAACTTCATATTGTCATGAACATTAGAATCATTACCAAGAAACGGAAGTACCTGATAATTTAATTGGCGTGCGTGAGCTCTAGTAATTGGTCCACTATATGTAGCTGTAGGGGTTGTGGGTGTAACAATGGTATTGATTTCCTCATCATCCTCCCCTTCTTGAAATGAAGTCGTCCTCGACGGAAGCTCATATTCCTCACCCAAATAAGGCTTCAAATATGCAATTTAAAAGTGGGACTAACCCCAAAATCTGCAGGCAACTCAATTTTTGATGCTGCAGCAGAATCTGAGTTAAACTACAAGCTCAAAGGTGTTGCATCACCTCTACTTGGGCCCATGAGCCTTGTACAACCTGATAACCCACAAGTATAGGGGATCGCAACCGTTTTCGAGGGTAGAGTATTCAACCCAAATTTATTGATTCGACACAAGGGGAGCCAAAGAATATTCTCAAGTATTAGCAGCTGAGTTGTTAATTCAACCACACCTGGAAACTTAGTATCTGCAGCAAAGTGTTTAGTAGCAAAGTAATATGATAGTGGTGGTAACGGTAACAAAAGTAAAGACAGCAAAAGTAATGTTTTTGGTATTTTGTAGTGATTGTAACAGTAGCAACGGAAAAGTAAATAAGCGAGAACCAGTATATGGAAAACTCGTAGGCACCGGATTAGTGATGGATAATTATACCGGATGTGGTTCGTCATGTAACAGTCATAACATAGGGTGACACAGAACTAGCTCCAATTCATCAATGTAATGTAGGCATGTATTCCGTATATAGTCATACGTGCTTATGGAAAACAACTTGCATGACATCTTTTGTCCTACCCTCCCGTGGCAGCGGGGTCCTATTGGAAACTAAGGGATATTAAGGCCTCCTTTTAATAGAGAACCGGAACAAAGCATTAGCACATAGTGAATACATGAACTCCTCAAACTATGGTCATCACCGGGAGTGGTCCCGATTATTGTCACTTCGGGGTTGCCGGATCATAACACATAGTAGGTGACTATAGACTTGCAAGATAGGATCAAGAACTCACATATATTCATGAAAACATAATAGGTTCAGATCTGAAATCATGGCACTTGGGCCCTAGTGACAAGCATTAAGAATAGCAAAGTCATAGCAACATCAATCTCAGAACATAGTGGATACTAGGGATCAAACCCTAACAAAACTAACTCGATTACATGATAAATCTCATCCAACCCATGACCGTCCAGCAAGCATATGATGGAATTACTCACACACGGCGGTGAGCATGATGAAATTGGTGATGGAGGATGGTTGATGATGACAACGGCGATGAATCCCCCTCTCGGAGCCCCGAACGGACTCCAGATCAGCCCTCCCGAGAGAGATTAGGGCTTGGCGGCGGCTCCGTATCGTAAAACGCGATGATTTCTTCTCTTTGATTTTTTCACCCCGAAAGACAATATATGGAGTTGGAGTTGGCGTCGGAGGGCCACCAGGGGGCCCACGAGGTAGGGGGGCACGCCCTAGGAGGGGGGGCGCGCCCCCCACCCTCATGGACAGGGTGTGGGGCCCCTGGTCTTCATCTTTGGCGAGGATTTTTTATTATTTTTTCTAAGATGTTCCGTGGAGTTTCAGGTCATTCCGAGAACTTTTATTTTCTGCACAAAAAACAACATCATGGCAATTCTGCTGAAAATAGCGTCAGTCCGGGTTAGTTCCATTCAAATCATACAAGTTAGAGTCCAAAACAAGGGCAAAAGTGTTTGGAAAAGTAGATACGACGGAGACGTATCAACTCCCCCAAGCTTAAACCCTTGCTTGTCCTCAAGCAATTCAGTTGACAGACTGAAAGAGAAAAAGAAAAACTTCTACAAACTCTGTTTGCTCTTGTTGTTGTAACATGAAAAGCCAGCATTCAAGTTTCAGCAAATATTATGAACTAACCATACTCACAATAACACATAGGTCTCACAATTACTCATATCAATAGCATAATCAGCTAGTGAGCCATAATAACAAAACTCGGATGACAACACTTTCTCAAAATAATCATAACATGATATAAAAAATGGTATCTCGCTAGCCCTTTTTGAGACCGCAAAACATAAATGCAGAGAACCTTTAAAGATCAAGGACTGACTAAACATTGTAATTCATGGTAAAAGAGATCCAGTCAAGTCATACCCAATATAAACCAATTATAATGAATGCAAACGACTGTGTGCTCTCCAGCAGGTGCTTTTAATAAGAAGGATGATGAGTCAACATAAAAGTAAATGGATAGGCCCTTCGCAGAGGGAAGCAGAGATTTGTAGAGGTGCCAGAGCTCGATTTTGAAATAGAGATAAATTATATTTTGAGCAGCATACTTTCATTGTCAACATAACAACTAAGAGACGACGATATCTTCCATGCTAAACAAATTATAGGCGGTTCCCAAACAGAATGGTAAAGTTTATACTCCCCCTCCTCCACAAGCATCAATCCATGGCTTGCTCGAAACAATGAGTGCCTCCAACATTCAACGGGTCCCAGGGGGAGTTTTGTTTGCAATTATTTTGATTTACTTTGCATAAAGCATGGGACTGGGCATCCCGGCGACCATCCATTCTCTCGTGAATGGAGTCCACTCCTCTTGAGAATAACCCGCCTAACATGGAAGATAAGGGCAGCCCTAGTTGATATATGAGCTATTCGAGCATGCAAGACAGAATGTTTATTTGAAGGTTTAGAGTTTGGCACATGCAAATTTACTTGGAACGGTAGGTAAATACCGCATATAGGTAGGTATAGTGGACTCATATGGAACAACTTTGGGGTTTAAGGAGTTTGGATGCACAAGCAGTATTCCTGCTTAGTACAGGTGAAGGCTAGCAAAAGACTGGGGAGCGACCAACTAAGAGAGCGACAACAGCCGTAAACATGCATTAAATTTAATTTACACCGAATACAAGCATGAGTAGGATATAATCTACCATGAACATAAATATCATGAAGGCTATGTTGATTTGATTCAACTACATGCGTGAACATGTGCCAAGTCTAGTCACTCAATTCATTTAAAGGAGGATACCATCCCATCATACCACATCATAATCATTCTAATAGCATGTTGGCACGCAAGGTAAACCATTATAACTCATAGCTAATCAAGCATGGCACAAGCAACTATAATCTCTAAATGTCATTGCAAATATGTTTGTTTCATAATAGCTGACTCAGGAACGATGAATCATCATATTTACAAAAACAAGAGAGGTCGAGTTCATACCAGTTTTTCTCATCCCAATAAGTCCATCATATATCATCATTATTGCCTTTCACTTGCACGACCGAACGATGTGTATAATAATAAGAGTGCGCGTGCATTGGACTAAGCTGGAATCTGCAAGCATTCAACTCAAGAGAGAAGACAAGTAATATGGGCTCTAAGTTAAATAAACAATCATGCATATAAGATCCACTAAGCATTTTCAATATAGTCTTCTCGACCCCCAAAAGAAAGAAAAGAAAAGAAAACTATTTACACGGGAAAGCTCCCAACAAGCAAAAGAAGAACGGGAAATCTTTTTGGATTTTTCTTTTTAATTACTACAGCAAAGAAATAAACTACTACTAATTTTTTGGTTTTTTCTTAAAGTTTATCAAACACACAAGAAGAAAGCAGGAAAAAGAAAATAAACTAGCATGGATATTACAGTGAAAGAGTATGAGCACCGACATCTAGCAATGAGTGTGTGTGAACATGAATGTAATGTCGGTGGGAAATACATACTCCCCCAAGCTTAGGCTTTTGGCCTAAGTTGGTCTATTGCCAGGGATAGCCTGGCGGATACCCGTAGGTGAAGCTAGGGTCGTACTGCGATGAAGAAGACTCTGGCTACCACTGGCTGGCAACCACCTCTGGATCCCAAGAATAAACAGACTATCGTGGAGGCTCATCTTGTGGCTCCGGTTCCGGGGCTGGTGTAGGATTCCGATAGGCTTGAACAGCCGCCCACGGAACGATGTGAGGACCTGCAGACAAGTTAAACAAAGAAGGAGCAGGCAAAGTAATAGTCTCAGGGTGATGTTTATCAAAGTATAATTTATATTTGAGCTCCCCTTCACGACTCTTAACAAGAAAGTCATGCGCTAGCATACTCTTATAATCTAAATAAGCAAGGGGCAACGATGTTTCTTCCTTCTCCTCATGTCTAATAGGTATTTCAAAATATTTAGCTAGGCGCGAAGCATAAATGCCTCCAAAGATGGGGCCCTTAGTATGGTTCAGACTTAACCGTCTAGCAACAATTCCACCCATACTAACAGAGTTATTGCGGTGTAAACCATGGATCAAAATAATAATATCAGGGACACTAAGGTTTCCACAGTTCCCGCGACCTATCAAGCAACGACTAGCAATTAAGGCAAAGTAGCGTAAAACAGGAAAATGTATGCTAGTAATCCTTGCATCAGAAACCTTCTTTGTTTCTCCCACAGTGATAGTGTTAATAAAAGCTTCTACTTCGTTACGGTGTGGTTCATCTAAGGTGCCCTCAGAGAGTATTTTGCAAACCTCGCAAAATTCAGCTAATGTCATCTCTTTAACAACATGATATAAATGAAACTCTACTGTTGGAGGTGATTTCTTAGGGAAAAAGTAGAAGTTTTGCACAAAAGTATTTGTGAGTAAGAGATACTGATGACATTGGTCGCGGAGGAAGTCGGTGAGGCCAGCATTCTCAATTAATAAATATAAATCCTCATAAATCCCGGCTCTCCTCAAGAAGTCATCGGGAGGCCATTCACACGGCCGGACCTCTGCGGTGCGAGGCAAATTAAATTTGGGCTTCTGTTCTTCTTCCTTTTGTTTTTCCTTCGAGCTTCGGCTCGACGAGCCCCTCAAGAGTCTCTTCATTGTTTTCTGAAACAATCTGAAATTTTTAGTAACTTCAAATAAAAGTGAACCAACTTCAATAAAATTGATAGCAACAACTCCCACAAGTGCCTAGAGCCTATATCAAGCATTAGAACTACTCGGAACCATATAAATTTGACATGCAAGCTCAAGAACAGGGTCACCTATGCAGCACAAATTTGCAATGAATAAAGCACTAGAACAAAAACTAATTGGACTAATGGAGGAGTCACATACCAAGGAACAATCTCCCCAAGCAGTTTTGCAAGAGGTGCTTT
>NW_025235745.1:0-5884 GCF_018294505.1 Triticum aestivum | reverse complement strand
AAAAAAAAAGAGAAAGGCCAAAAGAAAAAAAAGGCCCAAAAAAAGAAAATAAAAAAAGAAAATAAAAAAGGGCAATGCTACTATCTCTTTTTCCACACTTGTGCTTCAAAGTAGCACCTTGTTCTTCATGTAGTGAGTCTCATATATTGTGCTTCAAAGTAGCACCTTGTTCCTCATGTAGTGAGTCTCATAAGTTGTCTTTTCATACTAGTGGGAATTTTTCATTATAGAACTTGGCTTGTATATTCCTACGAAGGGCTTCCTCAAATGCCCTAGGTCTTCGTGAGCAAGCGAGTTGGATGCATACCCACTAGTTTTCTTTTGTTGAGCATTCATAGCTCTAGTGCATCCGTTGCATGGCAATCCCTACTCCTCATGTTGACATCAATTAATGGGCATCTCCATAGCCCGTTGATTAGCCTCGTCAATGTGATACTTTCTCCTTTTTTGTCTTCTCCACACAATCCCCATCATCATATTCTATTCCACCCATAGTGCTATATCCATGGCTCACGCTCATGTATTGCGTGAAGGCTGAAAAAGTTTGAGATTATTTAAGTATGAAACAATTTCTTGGCTTGTCATCGGGGGTATAGAAGTTGGGAACATCTTTGTGTGACGAAAATGAAGCATAGCCTAACTATATGATTTTGTAGGAATGAACTTTCTTTTGCCATGTTATTTTGAGAAGACATGATTGCTTTGATTAGTATGCTTGAAGTATTATTATTTTTGTGTCAATATGAACTTTTGTCTTGAATCTTTCGGATCTGAATATTCATATCACAATTAAGAAGATATACATTGAAATTATGCCAAAGTATCACTCCGCATCAAAAATTCATTTTTATCATTTACCTACTCGATCGAGGATGAGCAGGAATTAAGCTTGGGGATGCCTGATACGTCTCCAACGTATCTATAATTTTTGATTGCTCCATGCTACTTTATCTACTGTTTTGGACTATATTGGGCTTTATTTTCCACTTTTATATTACTTTTGGGACTAACCTATTAACTAGAGGCCCAGCCCAGAATTGCTGTTTTTTGCCTTTATCAGTATTTAGAAGAAACAGAATATCAAACGGAGTCCAAACGGAATGAAACCTTCGGGATCGTGATTTTCCAACCGAACGTGATCCAGGGGACTTGGACCCTACTCCAAGTAGTGCCTGAGGAGGTCACGAGGGTGGAGGGCGCCCCCCTGGGCGTGCCCCCTACCTCATGGGCCCCTCGGAGCTCCACCGACGTACTCCTTCCTCCTATATATACCTACGTATCCCCGAACGATCAGAACAGGAGCCAAAAACCTAATTCCACCACCGCAACCTTCTGTATCCACGAGATGCCATCTTGGGGCCTGTTCCGGAGCTCCACTGGAGGGGGCAACCACCACAGAGGGCTTCTACATCAACACCATAGCCCCTCCGATGAAGTGTGAGTAGTTTACTTCAGACCTTCGGGTCCATAGCTAGTAGCTAGATGGCTTCCTCTCTCTTTTTGGATCTAAATACAATGATCTCCCCCTCTCTCCTGGAGATCTACTCCATGTAATCTTCTTTTTGCGGTGTGTTTGTTGAGACTGATGAATTGTGGGTTTATGATCCAGTATTATCTATGGAAAATATTTGATTCTTCTTTGAATTCTTTTATGTATGATTGAGTTATCTTTGCAAGTCTCTTCGAATTATCCTTTTTGGTTTGGCCAACTAGAGTGCTTAGCTTTGGGTTCAATCTTGCGATGTCCTTACCCAGTGACAGAAGGGGAAGCAAGGCATGTATTGTATTATTGCCATCGAGGATAACAAGATGGGGGTTTTATAATATTGCATGAATTTATCCCTCTACATCATGTCATCTTGCTTATGGCGTTACTCTGTTTTTAACTTAATACTCTAGATGCATGCTGGATAGCATTTGATGAGTGGAGTAATAGTAGTAGATGCAGAATCGTTTCGATCTACTTGTTTTGGACGTGATGCCTATATACATGATCATTTCCTAGATATACTCATAACTATGCTCAATTCTGGCAATTGCTCATTAGTAATTTGTTCACCCATCGTAGAATACCTATGCTCTTGAGAGAAGCCACTAGTGAAACCTATGGCCCCCGGGTCTATTCTCATCATATCAATCCATATCACTTTATTTACATGCTTTGTTTTTACCTTGCCTTTACTTTTTACTTTGCATCTATCTATCAAAAATACCAAAAATATTATCTCTATCAGATCTCACTCTCGTAAGTGACCGTGAAGGGATTGACAACCCCTAAGCATTGGTTGCGAGTTGCTATCGTTTTGTGTAGGAATGAGGGACTTGTGCATGGTCTCCTACTGGATTGATACCTTGGTTATCAAAAACTGAGGGAAATACTTACACTACTTTACTGCATCATCCTCTCCTCTTCGGGGAAATCCAACGCAGTGCTCAAGAGGTAGCAGCACGCCGTCCAGCCTCGTGGCTGGTGGCTGGACCCCTTTGGTGCTTTATTTGCCCAATATTTTTAATATATACCAAAACTGACTTTCATGGACTTTCAGGACTTTTGGAGTTGTGCAGAATAGGTCTCTAATATTTGCTCCTTTTCCAGCCCAGAATTCGAGCTGTCGGCATTCTCCCTCTACGTGTAAACCTTATAAAATAAGCGAGAAAAGGCATAAGTATTGTGACATAATGTGTAGTACCAGCCCATAATGCAACAAATGTCGATATAAAAGCATGATGCAAAATGGACGTATCAACTCCCCCAAGCTTAGACCTCGCTTGTCCTCAAGCGAAAGCCGAAATCGAAAAATATGTCTGAATGTTTAGAGATAGAGGTGTCGAAAAAATAAAATACGGACATGAGGGCATCATGATTAACTTTAGAACAACGACATATAATTTGTCATATGATTTCTTATGCTAAAGTAACAATCTATTCACAATGTAAGGTATGAATCCGAAACTTCATTGCAAACTAGCAAACTATGACCTCGGTCATTGAAGCAAATTATCATAACATCGGAAAGAGTCAATATAAGAGCTTTTCAGCAAGTCCACATACTCAACTATCATTTAGTCTTTCACAATTTCTAACACTCATGCAATACATATGGGTAACAAGTTTCAATCAGACATAGAGAAAGATAGGGGCTTATAGTTTCGCCTCCCAACTTTTTACCTCAAGGGTAATGTTAACAATAATACTTTATGATAACCTACATCCAAGTGGATATATATATCAGGATCTTTCCAACACATAGTGCTTGCCAAAGGATAAAGTGTAAAAAGGAAAGGTGAAGATCACCTTGACTCTTGTATAAGGGTAGAAGGTAAAAATAAAAGATAGGCCCTTCACAGAGGGTAGCAGAGGTTGTCATGTGCTTTTATGGTTGAATGCACAAAATCTTAATGCAAAAGAACGTCACTTTATATTGCCACTTATGTCGTGGAATAGTCATGGCAGATGTCCTAGTGAAATGAGTTAGTGTGGAGCCATCGCAACTAGGTTAGCTTAAAGGGGTTAAACGGGACAAAGGACACAGGAGTTTATACTGGTTCGGCCCCTTGCGGTGAAGGTAAAGGCCTACTCCAGTTTCGAGGTGGTATTGCTTATTTCTCGATTACCGGGGAGCGAATCCGCTTGACCTAGCTTTCGATCTGATGTTACTTACCCTGAATTGCCATCGGGTCGTCCCTTTATATACACAGGTTGACGCCCAGCGGCTCACGGAGTCCCGGCCAGCTCATAGACAATGTGTCCGGCTCGATGACTATCTATACATGCCTTACAATACAAGTCTTACATATGTGGCGGTTTACTCCTACGGGTCTTAAGTCGCCCTTGGGCCTTGGGCCCTTATCTTGAACCGCCATCTTCAATATCCTCGTGGGCTTCATATCATGAATCGCCATAGGTATAACCCGGCCCCTCCTGGGTGGGTCATACCTAATAGTTATATCCCCAACATTAGGCCCCAGATTGATTTGAACTTGTTCATGTCAATCTTCAACACTTTAGGAAAAATCTTCCCTTCTTCATCTATGCAAGAATTCATAACCCGCCATGACGTCATCTCCTGGACTTGTGATAACTCGCCATGACGTCATCTGTCATTAATTTACACAATATCCAATATATCTCAACGGATCTTTTATCTTTAATAGCTATCCCGAGAATCGAGGCGCCCGAGCAGCTTGATAACCATGTTTTTGGCCTCCTCATTTTTTGCGCCCACTTATTAGCCTTTCCTTATAAATAGGGGCGAATAGCCCCTTCTCATTCTCCCCCCTTTCCTTCGTCTTCCTCCTCTTCGCGACTCTCCTGCCACTCGAGCTCCGCTGCCGCCGTGATGCACACCGTCCGCCTCGTCCCTGGCCGTGGCATCAACCTGATTCAGACCAGAGAACACCAGCGCTCCACCGCAGTCTGATCTGCATCTGTAAGTGCTCTCCCTCGTACGCTCCAGATGGTCATTAGGGTTTCTGAGTTCTTCGAGTTCTTCATAGTTCTTCGTAGTTCTTCTAGGCAACCCTCATTTCAGATCTGAGCATATCTGCTAGGACGTGCGGAACTTGTTTCCCTTCCTTTTGCTGTCTCAAATCCTGCCTTGCAGATGCATAGGTTTCACTCTTGCAGGCTGATCCGAATTTATAATTGTAATCTGTGGAACCTGTTTGTCTAGAAATTAGTAAAAAAAGTTCTTCTTGATAGATCAGCCTGGTCATGGAAGCTTACATTACCAGTTGTAGTTAGCTTAAACACCTTAGCAAGCTTCACTCTTTGATGGATGTCAATCTGTTCATGGCGGCTTACATAACCCGCTGTAGCTAGTCATATACCATTAGGCCCCTTTTTAAGCCGCCATTCTGAATATGTGTTGTAGTACTTTTCCTCCAGCTTAATTTGAATCGGCAAACTTGTTCTTTTTATTTTTAGGCTTCTTTGCAATGGCCCCAAAGACAGCCACTTCTTGTAACTGGGTTCCCTCCATTGTCACTGAGAACACACTTCGAGACTTTGTGAAAACTAGCTATTTGCCCAAGAAAACTATCATGCATTATCGCGCCCCCAAGCCGGAAGAAGAGAAACCTCAACCAAAAGATGATGAAGCCATTGTCTTTACTGATCACATGAACCAGGGCTTCTCACCGCCCACTCTAAATTCTTCCGGGACGTTCTGCACTTTTTCAACCTTCATCCTCAAGACATTGGACCCAATTCCGTGTCAAATATATGCAATTTCCAAGTTTTCTGTGAGGTGTACCTTCAAGAGGAGCCCAGTGTGGAGCTATTCAGAGAGTACTTTTATTTGAACCGCCATAACGAGTACTCAAACGGACTCAGCTTGGAACTTGGTGGGATCTCAATTCACCGACGGAGAGATGCTATTTTCCCTTATGCGCGCCTGCCGAGTCATCCCAAGGATTGGAATCAGACATGGTTCTATTGCAAGGATACCTCTCCGACTGACGAGAACAGACTGCCCGAATTTTGCGCCATGCGTCTTGAATCAAATCATCCTCTTCCTTACAAGATGACAGCCGTTGAACGCAAAAAACTCACCCCTACCATTGCCAAGGTTAAGGCTCTGTTGGGAAACGGCTTAACTGGCATTGACTTGGTTCAATGCTGGGTTGCATGGTGGATCATCCCCTTGAGTTGCCGCACCGGCTTAATGTGCACCTACACGAGTAGCAAAAAGGATCCACTGCTCCACAGCTCTGAGGTTTTAACTGACGACACCATCAACGAGATGACGAAGTCTCTTCCACATGAAAGCTCAGCAGACTGCAGCAAGGTGGGCCTAAGACCTTTCTGCAAATCTAACCCAGCACCAGAAGTAAGCCGCCAAATTACTTATTTTACCTTCATCCTTAATATTTTGTTTTAACT
>NW_025235744.1:0-5886 GCF_018294505.1 Triticum aestivum | reverse complement strand
CGTTTACGCTCACTTTTACCGCTTGTTACCTTGCTGTTTTTATATTTTCAGTTTACAAAAACCTATATCTACCATCCATATTGCACTTGTATCACCATCTCTTCGCCGAACTAGTGCACCTATACAATTTACCATTGTATTGGGTGTGTTGGGGACACAAGAGACTCTTTGTTATTTGGTTGCAGGGTTGCTTGAGAGAGACCATCTTCATCCTACGCCTCCCACGGATTGATAAACCTTAGGTCATCCACTTGAGGGAAATTTGCTACTGTCCTACAAACCTCTGCACTTGGAGGCCCAACAACGTCTACAGGAAGAAGGTTGTGTAGTAGACATCAAGCTCATTTCTGGCGCCGTTGCCGGGGAGGTTAGTGCTTGAAGGTATATCTTTAGATCTTGCAATCGAATCTTTTTGTTTCTTGTTTTAGCACTAGTTAGTCTATAAAAGAAAATTACAAAAAAATGGAATTGAGTTTGTCTCATACGCTTCATCTTTTTAATATCTTTCGTGAGTATGATGGAAAGGATAATTGTGCTCAAGTGCTAGAAGAAGAGATCTCTAAAATGTTGGCACTAAATATTTGAATGATGAGCATGATTGCAATGTAGTTAGTACGAATTCTTTGAATATCCATGATGCTAATGATGGTTGCACTAGTTATGATGAAAATCCCTCCTATAAACATGTCAATTTTTGTGGAGTAGATTGGGCTTGCAAGTACACACCAAATAGGGAAGATAGATATTGCAAGAGGCATAAGTACTTAGAACCAAATTTTTGCAAGACGAGCTAGATGAATGTGCTGAAAAATTCAATATTTTCCGTGCCCCTTGTGAACTTTGCAATGAACATGGTCATTTAAAGCTCCAATGCTATTTGTTTCATGATCAAGTCGTGTCCAAATATTGTGATAATTTGATTACCCTTGAGCATCATAAAGAGCTTAGCCTTCTTTTGGGTTATGAAGAAATGAAACGTATAACTGAGGGTATTCCTAAATTTAATCGTGATAGAGTTCTTGATTTTGATCTAGAGAAGATTTATATGTATTGTGCGGTGACTTGTATTGAAAATCCTTATATTTCCAACTACATAAAGAAAAGAAAACAAATAGAAGAAGAAGAGAATACTAATGAAAGGGAAGAGACTTCCCAATATCCTCCTATTATTTCTTATGTTGAATTAGGTAACGAGGAGGAGCCTTCTATTCAACCAATCTCATTAATAAGGAGCTCCAAAAAGAGGATTGAACCTACACATGATGTGGTGAAGAAGAAGAAAATAAAAAGGAAGAGAGGTAAAAAGGTATCTCTCCCAAATAAAGTTGCTCCTATTATGGCTGTGCATCATGAAAGTGAAGATGATACACTTGATGATGATCTCGTTATGCCTATTGCTTGTTGTGATGATTATGATTGGGAAGATAATGATACTTCTTATGATCTTGAAAATCTTTTTGGCACTTGCTTGAAAGAATATAATAATTGCTATACTATTGGTGCTATCCATACTATTAATGATGAGAGTGATTATGCTTATAATATGAAAAGGCCCAAGCTTGGGGAAGCTATGTTTGATGAGGATGACATATTTGAGAATATATTTGCTACAATTAATGTTTGTACCAAGCTTGGGGGTGCTATGTTTAATAATGATGATATTTTAGCCTCTCAAGTTTTGATATGCAAAGTAGTTATGATGATAGCATGCCTTCTACCTATGATGAATATATTGATGAAAGTGGGTTTGGAAGAGTGTCAACTTTAGGAAGTAATGATCCTACTATTTTGGAGGATGTTGAATCTTATAATATTTATGAAAGTGGATTTGGAGAGGTCATGACTTTATTTAGTGATGTATCCACTATTTCGGAAGAGGTTTCAATCGATTATGATGTGAACAAAGTGGCTACTTATGATGATTATTGCGATAAAACTTATGCTATAAAGAGTAGTGATGATTATATTTATAAAACTTGTCATGATTACGAGTACCCTCTCTCTGAACATTACTCTTTTAATGTGGAAACAATTTATAGTATTCAAGTCTCTTATGATACTCCCACTATCCCGAATGAGAAGAATTTTGCTTATGTGGAGAGTAATAAAATTTGTATGCTAGTAGATCATGAAAAGGATGCTTTAGGTGTTGGTTATATTTTTGAATTCATTCATGATGCTACTGAAAATTATTATGAGGGAGGAATATATGCTTGTAGGAATTGCAATAATATCAAGTTTCCTCTCTATGTGCTTAAAGTTTCGAAGTTATGCTTGTTTCGCCTTCCTATGCTAGTTGATTATTGTTCCCAAAAGTTGTTTGCTCACAAAATCCCTATGCATAGGAAGTGGGTTAGACTTAAATGTGCTAGTCATATTCTTCATGATGCTTTCTTTATGTTTCAATTCTTATCTTTTATGTGAGCATCATTGAAATCATCATGCCTAGCTAGGGGCATTAAACGATAGCGCTTGTTGGGAGGCAACCCAATTTTATGTTAGTTTCTTTCTTTTTGGTTATGTTTGGGAATAAATAATCCATCTAGCTTCTGTTTAGATGTGGTTTTATGTTTTAATTAGTGTTTGTACCAAGTAGAACCTTTGGGAAGACTTGGGTGAAGTCTTTATGATCATGCTGTAAAACACAGAAACTTTAGCGCTCACGAGATTAGCTAGAACTTTTTTACTGAAGAGTGGTATTTAGTTGATTCTTTTTGAAGATGATTACTAGACAAATTCCTTGTTGGAAATATGCCCTAGAGGCAATAATAAATAAGTTATTATTAGATTTCCTTGTTCATGATAATCGTTTATTATCCATGCTATAATTGTATTGATAGGAAACTCAGATACATGCGTGGATACATAGACAACACCATGTCCCTAGTAAGCCTCTAGTTGACTAGCTCGTTGATCAATAGATGGTTACGGTTTCCTGACCATGGACATTGGATGTCATTGATAACGGGATCACATCATTAGGAGAATGATGTGATGGACAAGACCCAATCCTAAGCCTAGCACAAAGATCATATAGTTCGTATGCTAAAGCTTTTCTAATGTCAAGTATCATTTCCTTAGACCATGAGATTGTACAACTCCCGGATACCGTAGGAATACTTTGGGTGTGCCAAACGTCACAGCGTAACTGGTTGGCTATAAAGGTACACTACAGGTATCTCCGAAAGTGTCTGTTGGGTTGGCACGAATCGAGACTGGGATTTGTCAATACGTGTAAGCGGAGAGGTATCTCTGGGCCCACTCGGTAGGACATCATCATAATGTGCACAATGTGATCAAGGAGTTGATCACAGGATGATGTGTTACGGAACGAGTAAAGAGACTTGCCGGTAACGAGATTGAACAAGGTATCGGGATACCGATGATCGAATCTCAGGCAAGTATCGTACCGATGGACAAAGGGAATTGCATACGGGATTGATTAAGTCCTTGACATCGTGGTTCATCCGATGAGATCATCGAGGAGCATGTGGGAGCCAACATGGGTATCCAGATCCCGCTGTTGGTTATTGGCCATAGAGTCATCTCGGTCATGTCTACGTGTCTCCCGAACCCGTAGGGTCTACACACTTAAGGTTCGGTGACGCTAGGGTTATAGAGATATTAGTATGCGGTAACCCGAATGTTGTTCGGAGTCCCGGATGAGATCCCGGACGTCACGAGGAGTTCCGGAATGGTCCGGAGGTAAAGAATTATATATAGGAAGTGCTATTTCGGCCATCGGGACAAGTTTCGGGGTCACCGGTATTGTACCGGGACCACCGGAAGGGTCCCGGGGGTCCACCGGGTGGGGCCACCTGCCCCCGGGGGCCACATGGGCTGTAGGGATGTGCGCCTTGGCCTATATGGGCCAAGGGCACCAGCCCCAAGAGGCCCATGCGCCAAGAGATAAGGAAAGGAAGAGTCCTAAAGGGGGAAGGCACCTCCTAGGTGCCTTGGGGAGGAGGGACTCCTCCCTAGCCGCACCCTTCCTTGGAGGAAGGGCCAAGGCTGTGCCCCCCCTCTCCCTTGGCCCTATATATAGTGGGGGGGAAGGGAGGGCAGCCCCACCAAAGCCCTGGCGCCTCCCTCTCCCTCCCGTGACACATCTCCCTCCTCGTCTCTTGCGGTGCTTGGCGAAGCCCTGCTGGATCACCACGCTCCTCCACCACCACCACGCCGTTGTGCTGCTGCTGGATGGAGTCTTCCCCAACCTCTCCTTCTCTCCTTGCTGGATCAAGGCATGGGAGACGTCACCGGGCTGTACGTGTGTTGAACGCGGAGGTGCCGTCCGTTCGGCGCTAGGATCATCGGTGATTTGGATCACGACAAGTATGACTCCATCAACCCCGTTCTCTTGAATGCTTCCACGCGCGATCTACAAGGGTATGTAGATCCACTCCTCCCTCGTTGCTAGATGACTCCATAGATTGATCTTGGTGACACGTAGGAAAATTTTGAATTATTGCTACGTTCCCCAACAGTGGCATCATTAGCTAGGTCTATTGCGTAGATTCTATGCACGAGTAGAACACAAAGTAGTTGTGGGCGTTGATTTTGTTCAATATGCTTACCGTTACTAGTCCAATCTTGATTTGGCGGCATTGTGGGATGAAGCGGCCCGGACCAACCTTACACGTACGCTTACGTGAGACCGGTTCCACCGACTAACATGCACTAGTTGCATAAGGTAGCTGGCGGGTGTCTGTCTCGCCCACTTTAGTCGGATCGGATTCGATGAAAAGGGTCCTTATGAAGGGTAAATAGCAATTGGCATATCACGTTGTGGTCTTTGCGTAGGTAAGAAACGTTCTTGCTAGAAACCCATAGCAGCCACGTAAAACATGCAAACAACAATTAGAGGACGTCTAACTTGCTTTTGCAGGGTATGCTATGTGATGTGATATGGCCAAAGGATGTGATGAATGATATATGTGATGTATGAGATGATCATGTTCTTGTAGTAGGAATCACGACTTGCATGTCGATGAGTATGACAACCGGCAGGAACCATAAGAGTTGTCTTTATTTATTTATTTATGACCTGCGTGTCAACTTAAACATCATGTAATTACTTTACTTTTTTGCTAAAGCGTTAGCCATAGTAGTAGAAGTAATAGATGACAAGACAACTTCAAGAAGACACGATGATGGAGATCATGGTGTCATGCCGGTGACGATGATGATCATGGAGCCCCGAAGATGGAGATCAAAAGGAGCAAAGTGATATTGGCCATATCATGTCACTATTTGATTGCATGTGATGTTTATCATGTTTATACATCTTATTTTCTTAGAACGTCGGTAGTAAATAAGATGATCCCTCATTAAAATTTCAAGAAAGTGTTCCCCCTAACTGTGCACCGTTGCGAAAGTTCGTCGTTTCGAAGCACCACGTGATGATCGGGTGTGATAGATTCTTACGTTCGAATACAACGGGTGTTGACGAGCCTAGCATGTACAGACATGGCCTCGGAACACATGCAAACACTTAGGTTGACTTGACGAGCCTAGCATGTACAGACATGGCCTCGGAACACAGAAGACCGAAAGGTCGAGCATGAGTCGTATGGCAGATACGATCAACATGAAGATGTTCACCGATGTTGACTAGTCCGTCTCACGTGATGATCGGACACGGCCTAGTTGACTCGGATCATGTAATCACTTAGATGACTAGAGGGATGTCTATCTGAGTGGGAGTTCATAAGATGAACTTGTTTATCCTGAACATAGTCAAAAGGTCTTTGCAAATTATGTCGTAGCTCGCGCTTTAGTTCTACTGTTTAGATATGTTCCTAGAGAAAATTTAGTTGAAAGTTTATAGTAGCAATTATGCGGACTAGGTCCGTAAACTGAGGATTGTCCTCATTGCTTCATAGAAGG
>NW_025235743.1:2230-5886 GCF_018294505.1 Triticum aestivum | reverse complement strand
TGCAGGGAAGTTAATCTATTCGAATAGCCGTGATCTTCGGTAACAGGACGACTTGGAGTTGTACCTTGACCTTATGACAACTAGAACCGGATACTTAATAAAACACACCCTTCCAAGTTCCACAGACAACCCGGTGATCGCTTTTCCGCAGGGCGACGAGGAGAGGATCGCCGGGTAGGATTATGCTATGCGATGCTACTGGAGATGCTGCTTGGAGATGCTACTTGGAGATGCTACTTGGAGGACTACAATCTACTCTCTTCTATATGCTGCAAGACGGAGGCTGCCAGAAGCGTAGTCTTCGATAGGACTAGCTATCCCCCTCTTATTCTGGCATTCTGCAGTTCAGTCCACTGATATGGCCTCCTTACACATATACCCATGCATATGTAGTTTAGTTCCTTGCTTGCGAGTACTTTGGATGAGTACTCACGGTTGCTTTCTCCCCCCTTTTCCCCCCTTTCCTTTCTTCCTGGTTGTCGCAACCAGATGCTGGAGTCCAGGAGCCAGACGCCACCGTCGACGACGACCCCTACTACACCGGAGGTGCCTACTACTACGTGCTGCCCGCTGATGACGACCAGGAGTAGTTAGGAGGATCCCAGGCAGGAGGCCTGCGCCTCTTTCGATCTGTATCCTAGTTTGTGCTAGCCATCTTATGGCAACTTGTTTAACTTATGTCTGTACTCAGATATTGTTGCTTCCGCTGACTCGTCTATGATCGAGCACTTGTATTCGAGCCCTCGAGGCCCCTGGCTTGTATTATGATGCTTGTATGACTTATTTTATTTGTAGAGTTGTGTTGTGATATCTTCCCGTGAGTCTCTGATCTTGATCGTACACATTTGCGTGCATGATTAGTGTACGATTAAATCGGGGGCGTCACAAGTTGGTATCAGAGCCGACTGCCTGTAGGAATCCCCTTTCCAACTCCTTGGCCGAAGTTGGGTCTAGCCATTGCAAAACTTTTACTAACTTGGCTGTGTGCCTTACGGGCCCACGTCGCCATTGGGTGGTATTAGGATCTTTTATTCCCCGACCTATACTCTGGGACTCTTATTTCTCTTCTATTCGGGTTAAATGAATTTTACTAAATCTAACATTAGGATCTCGTAACATTTTCACCCGGAGAGCCCCTTATTACTGATGATCGTCTGCTGCACCAGAAGACCCTGAAGATACTCTCCGCTGTTAACCCGAGAACTTGTGTTCATCGCGTTTGCAATTCACCTTCCACCGCAAACCCTTATGGATAACTACTTGCATTTGTTATTCTTACATCCATCCCCAGTGGTCTTGTTATTACAAGATACCCTGAAAAACTCGTCGTGGTTTCGATAATCCCTTGAGCTTACTGCCTTGCTGTTCTTGTCACTTGAATACCCCTACGGTTAATTCTCGCATTATCGAGTATCCGCCCATCCCCCAGTTGTTCATGTGTTACACAAAAGTCTTCGAAATACCACCCGATATTTCGAAAATCCTCAGCAACCTATTGCTCTGGAATTTCTTGTTTGCTTTCATTATGATTAATCCCATAAGTATA
Source organism: Triticum aestivum (assembly GCF_018294505.1). Lineage (NCBI taxonomy): Eukaryota > Viridiplantae > Streptophyta > Magnoliopsida > Poales > Poaceae > Triticum > Triticum aestivum. Next base: position 4,340 of record NW_025235743.1, on the reverse strand, counting down.
GAAATCTTATTGACATTCCTTGTCATTATCATTTTGAGTCTGTTGACTCAATATGTTTGCGAATATACACAATCATCATTGATCCTTATAAATTACTTTTCCGGCTGAGCTGCCATTCTTTTAACTGGAATTGGTTCTCGACCAATCCAATTGTCTTCGATCGTACCCTAAGGCTATTCAACTTATCCACCCCTAATCAGAGCATTGCTTCTGATCCCTTGATTTGGGAATCATAATTCCTTTGCATTTGACAATTGAGTTAGTCAGTTGTATCTATAATCCGGTGCACTTGCATTCCTTCTTCCTTTGATAGAGTACCGATACCCACACTAGCTCCGTTGTGGACCATCGGTTCCTTTGTTGGATTTTATGCCCTTCATAATTAATCACCTTGTGAGCTCTTTCCCCTGATACATAATGCCTTTGGTACATTGTATCCTCTGCTTGACCAACAATGCTCTACTTTCGAGCTTGTATTAATTACCCCGAAGTTTGTGGTATATGTTCGTAAGATGCCCGGATGGGTTGAACCTATGCCTTCCTTAATATGTGTGAACTCGGAAGATTTCACGAGTCATACTCATCTGGTATTTCACCAGGTAAAACTTTCAACACTAATGCCTTTATCAAAGCGAGAAGTGAATGAAAGGTTATGCATTGAAGAAGTGGGAGTCGACCTTGAACTTTGTGTTCATGCCCATGGACACGATGTAGATCTTATCGTTAAAGCTTCTCTTAAATTAATCACTCCCTTGGTATAAGTTCATATTGTATCTAGGGTCTGGCCTTTTGCAATTGTGATTTCGACCATAGTTTCTTATGAGTTCTTCATCAAGTACTACATACTCACCGATTACAATTTTTCATGGGCTCGGAGTTATTGAACACTCAAAGACACCGATAACTGAACCGAGTCCGCTCTACGGTTCAACAACTCTTCAGTAAGCTTCTATAAGTACGAGTTTGTACCCGATCACGCCATTCCTAGCCTGTTTGGCTATATCATTGTCGTGACGATTCTAACGGTGCTACTTGGTCCTTATTCTCGGAGCACCAATTTTCGACGATGAACTAACCTTACGTCGATTTTCCTCGTCATATCCTTTCACCTTAACCAACAAGCTTGAGTTCGAGTTTGTGTCGTACCCTTGGTTCCTACAACCTTTCACTTCATCATTACTTTGACTTGATGTCGTCGCCGATCGATTACATCTTCATGAACTCTCGCGACAAAGGTTTCGAGATCGTCAACATTCTGAGCTCATCCAGGATATCAATTGGATTCATGATGAGAAATACCATCCTTGCCTCGATGAATTGTATTATCATCGACCACTTTATTGCCTTCCCACCAACACAAGCTTGTTCATGTTTGGTGTTATACCTTGAGTTCCTTGCTGTCCAGCAATTGATCTTCCTTACCTCGGAAGTATTACCATCTCTTTTTGTCAAGGATGTGGTGAGAATTTCACCACCTCTTAATAATTCTTGATATCATAATACTTCTTGCCATCTTCGTTCATTCCTTGGTCCTCGTATTGTTTTCAACCGGAATACCGACATTGGAGCTATGACGTGTGAATTCTAAACTCCTAGCAACCTTATTGCTTTGAAGTGAATGGGCGATAGTTCATTCTAAGTCCTTCGTTAATTGAATCACCATCCTGACATGGGTCGTGCAACCCAACCCATATTTCGGGCGCACATTTCAACCAATGTTTATTTGTGTATGTTTTCCTCGAGCATACTTCCTTATATCATTTGATTTGGCAAATGTTATCTCCTTGTTCACTTAATGGTGGAAGTCCATCTTTTGGGGAATCTCGGCGAATTGCCGTTGGGTTCACCAGACACCTCCTTGTCCTCTCCTTGGGTTAATGATGGACTCTTGTTAATGAAAGTCACTTCATAGTTCATTCCCGAGAATCTTACAGTGTCATTCCGTCAATTTGTGTTGCACCTTTCTTCTCAGGCATCCTGAGCCTGAGGTATCCTAACACCAATCATACCTGAATCTCCGTCAGATATGATGATTGGGACAACTTTCCAAGAGTTATGATGTTGATCCTTTGATGACCCGGTAACCTGATGTCATGCCTAGCACCCCCCC
>NW_025235743.1:0-1518 GCF_018294505.1 Triticum aestivum | reverse complement strand
CTAAATGTTTCTTGCTCAATTATCCGAACACCGTTGTATGGGTAATGTCATGAAATTTCTCTCCCCTTACCTAAAGGGTTTTCTACATTATATCCTGTCATGGATATCATGCTCTGCTTATCCTTGGGAAGGATATACCCCCGAAATATGTGTTTAAACACATTTTCCTTTCCATTGTTCTGTTTAAACATAATAATCACTTTTCCTTTCCATTGGTTTGTTTAAACCTTCTTGTGATCTATATAATATAAGCAGTAATATCCCTGCTTATGTAAACACCTCGGTGTACCATCTTGCCTGGTGTAATCCTGTTACTATTGTTGATGACATTCCGGTAGTCATCGATGGACGAGAACTTTGCCTATTGGTCCGCCTCGTTCAACGAGCAGGAAAATAGTTCTCTTCGTCCCTCGCCCTTGGTATCGACGTTGTCGCCGACATAATCGACAGGCTACCCCCCTGACATGCCTTGCTTGCATGATCACGCAAGACGTCTCCGCCCTTCCTACTTCTAACCCACATGGTGGGCCCATAACCCACAGGTCCACTGGATCGAAACCTGACTCTCCTGTACACCCTCATGTTTCCAAAGTTATTCCTCACGCGCGGAATCTTATGAAATTCATGAGCCACCTTCCTAATGCTCTATTCTGGTATCACCCGCCATACTTACTCTCGCTACTCTGAACCCCTTTCTCACTCTGGTTCAGACTTCGAGCAACTATTTATCCACTTGGAACCTCTTATTGTACCTTCGTACCTTACTCTTGAGGTATTTTATTTGTTCAACTCGAGAGATAATCTTATGCTCATTCATGGGTTAACCCCCAGGTTGTATCCCTCACAAGCATTCTGTCGTAATCAAGCTGCCCCTTACCTATTCGTAAGTACGTTGGAGATCCTGAAGCAAAGGAAGCAAAGGACGACATCACCATGATGACCTGAAGCAGAGAAATGAAGATGTCAATGTAATGGATCGACCTCTTCAAGAAGAGCAACCAAGACTGAGAAGATTCGTTAGGATTTCGTAACCAGACCTTCCCCCTTATACCCCCTCTTAAATCTCGGGACGCGATTTCTTGTAGTGGAGGAGAATTGTGACGCCCGGGTAATTAAGCTACAGTGATCCTCTGCTAGTGATGCCCCGTCACCTCGATTATAGTTGCTAATCTCGCGATAGTTCGAAACCGATTCGCGTTCAAATTCAAAATCAAGCAAACAATAAAAGATTTCAAATATTGAAACAAAAATGTTCGGTTAGTGCCAAATATTACATAGGTAATTATAATAAAGAAAACACAAATTTATAAAATACTTATGTGCCCTAAGTTGAATTAAAACAATAAAAGAAAATAAATAAAAGGAACAAAACAGAAAAAAATAAATAAAAAGGAAGAACCCCCCTCCCCTTGGGCCGAATGGCCCAGCTGGCCATCGGGCCGCCAGGCCGGCCCAACCGGCGCCCCACTCCCCTCCCCCATATCCCCCACGACCCAAACCCTAACCCCACCCCGTCAC
>NW_025235742.1:0-5886 GCF_018294505.1 Triticum aestivum | reverse complement strand
GGCTGCGCCTTGGAGGGTGGTGCGGCTGCCCTCCCCTCACCCCTCTATTTATAGGGGTAAGGGAGAAGGGGGCCGGCCCCCTAGAACCCATCTAGGGGGGGGGGTGCGGCGGCCTAGGGGGGAGGGGAGAGGGTGGCTTGCCCCCCAAGTCAAGGGGGGCGCCCCCTCTAGGGTTCCCCTTCAACCCTAGGCGCATGGGCCCAAGCGAGGGGGGTGCGGCCAGCTCACCAGGGGCTGGCTCCCTGCCCCACGCAGCCCATGTGGCCCCCCGGGAGGGGTGGCCCCTCCCGGTGGACCCCCGGAACCCTTCCGGTGGCCCCGGTACAATACCGGTATGACCCCGAAACTTCCCGGTGTCTGTTTGACAACTTCCCATATATAAATCTTTACCTCCGGACCATTCCGGATCTCCTCGTGACGTCCAGGATCCCATCCGGGACTCCGAACAACATTCGGTAGTCACATACTAGTCTTCCTAATAACCCTAGCGTCACCGAACCTTAAGTGTGTAGACCCTACGGGTTCGGGAGACATGCAGACATGACCGAGACGCTCTCAGTCAATAACCAACAGCGGGATCTGGATACCCATGATGGCTCCCACATGCTCCTCGATGTTGTCATCGGATGAACCACTATGTCGAGGATTCGATCAAACCCTGTATGCAATTCCCTTTGTCAATCGGTATGTTACTTGCCCGAGACTCGATCGTCGGTATCCCAATACCTTGTTCAGTCTCGTTACCGGCAAGTCACTTTACTCGTACCGTAATGCATGATCCCGTGTCCAACACCTTGGTCACATTGAGCTCATTATGATGATGCATTACCGAGTGGGCCCAGAGATACCTCTCCGTCATACGGAGTGACAAATCCCAGTCTCGATCCGTGTCAACCCAACAACTACTTTCGGAGATGCCTGTAATGCACCTTTATAGTCACCCAGTTACGTTGTGACGTTTGATACACCCAAGGCACTCTTACGGTATCCGGGAGTTACACGATCTCATGGTCGAAGGAAGAGATACTTGACACTGGCAAAGCTCTAGCAAAACGAACTACACGATCTTTTATGCTATGCTTAGGATTGGGTCTTGTCCATCACATCATTCTCCTAATGATGTGATCCCGTTATCAACGACATTCAATGTCCATAGTCAGGAAACCATGACTATCTGTTGATCACAACGAGCTGGTCAACTAGAGGCTCGCCAGGGACATATTGTGGTCTAAGTATTCACACGTGTATTACGATTTCCGGATAATACAGTTATAGCATGAATAAAAGACATTTATCATGAACATTGAAATATAATAATACTTTTATTATTGCCTCTAGGGCATATTTCCAACAGTCTCCCACTTGCACTAGAGTCACCAATCTAGTTACATTGTGATGAATCGAACACCCATAGAGTTCTGGTGTTGATCATGTTTTGCACGCGAGAGAGGTTTAGTCAGCGGATCTGCGACATTCAGATCCGTGTGCACTTTGCAAATCTCTATGTCTCCATCTTGAACATTTTCACGGATGGAGTTGAAACGACGCTTGATGTGCCTGGTCTTCTTGTGAAACCTGGGCTCCTTGGCGAGGGCAATAGCTCCAGTGTTGTCACAGAAGAGTTTGATCGGCCCCGACGCATTGGGTATGACTCCTAGGTCGGTGATGAACTCCTTCACCCAAATCGCTTCATGCGCTGCCTCCGAGGCTGCCATGTACTCCGCTTCACACGAAGATCCCGCCACGACGCTCTGCTTGCAGCTGCACCAGCTTACTGCTCCACCATTCAACATATACACGTATCCGGTTTGTGACTTAGAGTCATCCAGATCTGAGTCGAAGCTAGCGTCGACGTAACCCTTTACGGCGAGCTCTTCGTCTCTTCCATAAACGAGAAACATGTCCTTCGTCCTTTTCAGGTACTTCAGGATATTCTTGACCGCTGTCCAGTGTTCCTTGCCGGGATTACTTTGGTTTCTTGCTACCAAACTTACGGCAAGGTTTACATCGGGTCTGGTACACAGCATGGCATACATAATAGACCCTATGGCTGAAGCATAGGGGATGACACTCATCTCTTCTTTATCTTTTGCCGTGGTCGGTGACTGAGCCGAGCTCAGTCTCACACCTTGTAACATAGGCAAGAACCCCTTCTTGGACTGATCCATTTTGAACCTCTTCAAAATCTTATCAAGGTATGTGCTTTGTGAAAGACCTATGAGGCGTCTCGATCTATCTCTATAGATCTTGATGCCTAATATATAAGCAGCTTCTCCAAGGTCCTTCATTGAAAAACACTTATTCAAGTAGGCCTTAATGCTGTCCAGAAATTCTATATTATTTCCCATCAAGAGTATGTCATCTACATATAATATGAGAAATGCTACAGAGCTCCCACTCACTTTCTTGTAAACGCAGGCTTCTCCATAAGTCTGCATAAACCCAAACGCTTTGATCATCTCATCAAAGCGAATGTTCCAACTCCGAGATGCTTGCACCAGTCCATAAATGGATCGCTGGAGCTTGCATACTTTGTTAGCGTTCCAAGGATCGACAAAACCTTCCGGCTGCATCATATACAGTTCTTCCTTAAGATGTCCGTTAAGGAATGCCGTTTTGATGTCCATTTGCCATATCTCATAATCATAGTATGCGGCAATTGCTAACATGATTCGGACGGACTTCAGCTTCGCTACGGGAGAGAAAGTCTCGTCGTAGTCAATCCCTTGAACTTGTCGATAACCCTTAGCGACAAGTCGAGCCTTATAGATGGTAACATTTCCATCCGCGTCCGTCTTCTTCTTAAAGATCCATTTGTTTTCTATCGCTCGCCGATCATCGGGCAAGTCTGTCAAAGTCCATACTTTGTTTTCATACATGGATTCTATCTCGGATTTCATGGCTTCAAGCCATTTGTTGGAATCCGGGCCCGCCATCGCTTCTTCATAGTTCGAAGGTTCATTGTTGTCTAACGACATGATTTCCAGGACAGGGTTGCCGTACCACTCTGGTGCGGAACGTGTCCTTGTGGACCTACGAAGTTCAGCAGTAACTTGATCCGAAGTACCTTGATCATCATCATTGTTTTCCTCTTCAGTTGGTGTGAGCATCACAGGAACGGTTTCCTGCGCTGCGCCACTTTCCCGCTCAAGAGGTAGTACTTCATCGAGTTCTACTTTCCTCCCACTTACTTCTTTCGAGAGAAACTCTTTTTCCAGAAAGCATCCGTTCTTGGCAACAAAGATCTTGCCTTCGGATCTTAAGTAGAAGGTATACCCTACAGTTTCCTTAGGGTATCCTATGAATACGCATTTTTCCGACTTGGGTTCGAGCTTTTCAGGTTGAAGTTTCTTGACATAAGCATCGCATCCCCAAACTTTTAGAAACGACAGCTTAGGTTTCTTTCCAAACCATAATTCATACGGTGTCGTCTCAACGGATTTAGACGGTGCCCTATTTAAAGTGAATGTAGCTGTCTCTAGAGCGTATCCCCAAAATGATAGCGGTAAATCGGTAAGAGACATCATAGACTGCACCATATCCAATAGGGTGCGATTACGACATTCGGACACACCGTTTCGCTGAGGTGTTCCAGGCGGCGTGAGCTGTGAAACGATTCCACATTTCCTTAAGTGTGTACCAAATTCGTGACTTAAGTATTCTCCTCCACGATCTGATCGTAAGAATTTTATCTTTCGGTCACGTTGATTCTCTACCTCATTCTGAAATTCCTTGAACTTTTCAAAGGTCTCAGACTTGTGTTTCATTAAGTAGACATACCCATATCTACTCAAGTCATCAGTGAGAGTGAGAACATAACGATATCCTCCGCGAGCCTCAACGCTCATTGGACCACACACATCGGTATGTATGATTTCCAACAAGTTGGTTGCTCGCTCCATTGTTCCGGAGAACGGAGTCTTGGTCATTTTGCCCAAAAGGCATGGTTCGCACGTGTCAAACGATTCATAATCAAGAGACTCTAAAAGTCCATCGGCATGGAGCTTCTTCATGCGCTTGACACCAATGTGACCAAGGCGGCAGTGCCACAAGTATGTGGGACTATCGTTATCAACTTTAAATCTTTTGGCATCTACACTGTGAACATGTGTAATATTACGCTCGAGATTCATTAAGAATAAACCATTGACCATCGGAGCATGACCATAAAACATATCTCTCATATAAATCGAACAACCATTATTCTCAGACTTAAATGAGTAGCCATCTCGTATTAAACGAGATCCAGATACAATGTTCATGCTCAAACTTGGCACTAAATAACAATTATTAAGGTTCAAAACTAATCCCGTAGGTAAATGTAGAGGCAGCGTGCCGACGGCGATCACATCGACTTTGGAACCATTCCCGACGCGCATCGTCACCTCGTCCTTTGCCAGTCTCCGTTTATTCCGCAGCTCCTGCTGTGAGTTACAAATATGAGCAACGGCACCGGTATCAAATACCCAGGAGTTACTACGAGTACTGGTAAGGTACACATCAATCACATGTATATCAAATATACCTTTGGTGTTGCCGGCCTTCTTATCCGCTAAGTATTTAGGGCAGTTCCGCTTCCAGTGACCCTTCCCCTTGCAATAAAAGCACTCAGTCTCAGGCTTGGGTCCATTCTTTGACTTCTTCCCGGTAACTGGCTTACCAGGCGCGGCAACATCTTTGCCGTCCTTCTTGAAGTTCTTCTTACCCTTGCCCTTCTTGAACTTAGTGGTCTTATTGACCATCAACACTTGATGTTCTTTCTTGATTTCAGCCTCTGCTGACTTCAGCATCGAGAACACTTCAGGAATGGTCTTTTCCATCCCCTGCATGTTGTAGTTCATCACAAAGCTCTTGTAGCTTGGTGGGAGCGACTGGAGGATTCTGTCAATGACCGCCTCATCTGGGAGGTTAATGTTCAGCTGGGTCATACGGTTGTGCAACCCAGACATCTTCAGGATGTGCTCACTGACAGAACTGTTTTCCTCCATCTTACAACTGTAGAACTTGTCGGAGACATCATATCTCTCGACCCGGGCATGAGCTTGAAAAACTAGTTTCAGCTCTTCGAACATCTCATATGCTCCGTGGTGCTCAAAACGCTTTTGGAGCCCCGGTTCTAAGCTGTAAAGCATGCCGCACTGAACGAGGGAGTAATCATCAGCACGAGATTGCCAAGCATTCATAATGTCTTGGTTCTCTGGGACGGGAGCATCACCTAGCGGTCCTTCTAGGACATATTGTTTCCTAGCAGCTATGAGGATGATCCTCAGGTTCCGGACCCAGTCCGTATAGTTGCTGCCATCATCTTTCAGCTTGGTTTTCTCTAGGAACGCGTTGAAGTTCATGTTGACATTAGCGTTGGCCATTGATCTACAAGACATATTTGCAAAGTTTTTTAGACTAAGTTCATGATAATAAAGTTCTAATCAAATTATGAACTCCCACTTAGATTAGACATCCCTCTAGTCATCTAAGTGTTACACGATCCGAGTCGACTAGGCCGTGTCCGATCATCACGTGAGACGGACTAGTCATCGTCGGTGAACATTCTCATGTTGATCGTATCTTCCATACGACTCGTGTTCGACCTTTCGGTCTCCGTGTTCCGAGGCCATGTCTGCACATGCTAGGCTCGTCAAGTTAACCCTAAGTGTTTTCGCTGTGTAAAACTGTCTTACACCCGTTGTATGTGAACGTAAGAATCCATCACACCCGATCATCACGTGGTGCTTAGAAGCGACGAACTGTAGCAACGGTGCACAGTTAGGGGAGAACACTTCTTGAAATTTTATAAGGGATCATCTTATTTACTACCGTCGTCCTAAGTAAACAAGATGCATAATACATAATAAACATCACATGCAATTATATAGTTGTGACATGATA
>NW_025235741.1:0-5887 GCF_018294505.1 Triticum aestivum | reverse complement strand
ACGGGCTTGTCCCGTCGCGCGCGTGGGCTAGCAGGACGGCCTGGCCATGTGCCCTCGCGCGACAGGCCAAGAACGGGCGGCGGCCTGGAAGCTTAGCTAGCATCCCACTTGAAATCCCGCCGCGACGTTCGAACTACTGAGCAAGTCGGAATTGAGTGAGTCCGAGTTGGGCGAGTCCGACTCCTTCTAGTCAGCCCGGCAGAAGTCAATCAAGACCATGTGTTGAGCACCCGGAAAGAGAAACTGCTGAGGCTTCTTGGTCGATTGTCCGCGGCGCCTCACCAGCTTCGGGGACTACTGTCGGAGTAATGGGCCGCGGGTAGGCCAACCCGAGCCCCATAACCTTTCAAGACATCGGGGCAGGCTGCGCCCCTCAAGACCACAGGGCGAAGAGCCGCCTCCTGGGGAGTCTACGGCAAGGCGGCCGACTGCCCGCTCATGGCCGAGTCCCAGGGGCGACTTCCAGAGAAGCCGACTTTGGGGAGTCGGCTGGCGACTCCAACAAACCGTGACCTCATCGAAGGGGGCGGGGCAGGGGCATGGCAACAATGAAGCCCACTCCCCGCCCCTTACCAAGGGCAGGCATGGCTACATCACGCCGTACTTGGGAAGATCTCCCTGCGGCATGGCACTATTGCCCGGCCGGCCCTGACATCAGCACCACTGTACCGGGTCCTGCGCCCACGACGGCTTGTCTGTACGGCCTGAAGGCAGCGGGGCCCACCAGTCAGCGAGACCTCGGGAGACGGCGGGAGAACCGCCAGTCGGACCCGTCGGGAGTCGGCCCGGGGGAGTCGGTCGAGCCCTCCCCCGGGGCCCGCACGCCATTAATCAAGAAGAGATGGGGAGTGGCCACAATGATCGCCCGCCAGGCGGCGGGGCTGTTGCTACGACCCCATGACCAAGCTTGCGTCATCAAGAGCACGGCTACAGTAATCAGCAGCCGGCAAGACCCGCCCGCGGTGGACACGGCCTGTCGGCTCTGTACCAGACCAGTCGGCGGGGCCCACCAGTCGGCGGGCCCCAGCAGTTGGCGGAGAAGTCGGAGGTCGGAGGCACTGACGGCTGGGCCCGCGCCCAGTTGAACTACCATTGTACCCCTGGGGGTAGGCTATATAAACCTCCCAGGGCTCCCATGCAAAGGGTTGGATCCCAGTAGTTCTATACCATACCAGATAGAAGGAGAGAGCTAGCCTTGCCCTCTCCTACCACCAGACATAGCTCAAGGAGCAACCGTGTAAACACTTGACCATAGTGATCATGCGGAGACCCCGCAGAGCAGCAGTAGGGGTATTATATCCCAGGAGAGCCCCGAAGCTGGGTAAGATTCGCCGGCATGCATGTCTTCGCCTCATCCTGTTTCCAGGCACCGGCGACGTTCTACTCGCCCCCACCATGATAAGCCATCCGTTGGCATATGTCGCACCAAACTCCCGACAATATGGTTGCATTCTAATTAATGAAGCCTATTTTCTAAATGGTTCACATTCCTTCCGCGGGACACTAAAAGCAGTAGCGCGGGGTCGTCTCAGAGCTCCCCTTTCGACACCCCTTTAAATAGGGCGTTGAACGTAATGAAAAACAAGGATAAGCTCAGTAAGCCGACGTCAGCTGGTCGTGTGGCCGGCAAAGGCTTGTCCACGAAATGGTCGGAGTACTATACCGCTAGGCGAAAGGAGAGAAAGACTAGCTCGGAAAGTCAGGAGTGCGAGGTTCAACAACTCAAGGCACAAGTGGCACGGATTCCGGAGATCGTGGAAGAGCAAGTGCGAGACCAACTGGGAGCGACGATCACCGCCATTATGCCTACCTTGGTTTCTGGGCTGCAGGCATGGATTGCGGGCGGCCAATAGGGGCCGCCCCCGATTCCCAGCTTCACGGGCAGCAACTCGCGCAATGCGCCGGCGGCGCCATTGGTGTCTCCGGTGGAGGCGGCATTGGTGTCTCCCGCGGCGGCACCGACATTGCAGCTTAATACACCCGGGTGTGGGAAGAATACGCCGGCCGGCACCTCGGCAGCAAGCGGCCCCTCCGTCACATGCACGTCCGCCGTTGGCGGTGCGTCGACATTAGCCAAGCTCGATGCCATCACGGTAACTAATTAAGCCTCTCGGCCGATGACTTCATCTCCTTGCCTTTGACCGGGCATCCCTGACGCCCTACATGTTTTCGCAGGGCGCCGCCGACGTTTCGTGCACTCTCCTGCACTTACTGAATGACGAGTTGGTCGATGTCGCCAAGGGAAGAATCGTTCAACCGGGCAGCCGCGTGTTCCACGGTAATCATATGCCACCCACCGTTTATAGGGTTCAACTGGTTCGGGTGCTGCCGGGCTTCAACGACATGTTACCTCCGTATCGACCCCATGGGGCCGACGAAGATGATGTGATGACCCTCTGCGCTTGCATAAACTGGCCCATGCTTTGGCTGAAGAGCCAGATTCGTTTGGGGGTAGGGGACACCACCCCACAGACAACACCGCCAGTCATGCCGGCGCCAAGCCATGGCAAGACCCCCGCAACACTACCGGACATGCCAGACATGGATATGGCACAGGATCCGGACATGCATATGGCACAGGATCCGGACGACGCCGCCGACGACAACGATGGTACATTTACCAACGTCGATAAGTACTTCAACGAACATGGGTACGGTGATGAATTCTTGGGGCCTCCTTCTCAAGAACCCAACCCTGCAAAAGACGATCTAGCTGGTACCGCAGAGAAGCCCAGTTGCAACAGGCGTCGTCTGGCGTTCAGTTCTCAGGAGATGCCTCCAGCTGCCGCCTTCACCGAGCCTCAGATAGCCGAGGTGCCAAATATTATCAGCCCCAACACACTCAAGAAGGCTGTCTATGAGCAGAACTCAATCCCACTACAGCAGAAGAAGGGACGGAAAAGAAAGAATAACAAGGGTGCGAGCCAGCCGGCACCGAGTACGATCTGTGCTCAGGACGAGCCACCTACATCTAAGGATATCTCGAGGAGGGTGCATGTGGCGGGTAGGCCGATGCTACCGACTAATCTGCTCAATGCTGCAACCGGTGCTATGCGGAGTCTGCATGACAGTGTTCTTTCTTTGGAGAAGCGGCGTCTCTCTGAGAATGATCTGGCATACCCGGTTTTCGTGGCCAAGGTGCCAGAGGGCAAGGGCTTTGTCGATAGCGCCATCGGGGGTATGATCGTCCTGCGGTTTGATGACATCTTCGCTATGTTTAACCTTCATCCATTGCACTACACCTTCGTTCGGCTATTTTCGCTGAGTATGGAGATGCGGATCATTAGAGACAAGACCCCAGACATCGTGATAGTCGACCCCTTCTACATGCGTGCCAAGATCTTGGGCAGCGCTGGGGACCGGCAAGTCGCGAGTTCATACCTCGAAGGCATCATTCTAGCAAACCCAGATAAGGATAACTTACTCGTGCCTTACTTTCCCGAGTAAGTCATCCCCTCACCGCCCCGTAACATATGATTTCTTAGATTTCGATTGTTCTTTTTTTTCTAACATTCCGTGTTTTGTGCAGTGACACACATTGCACACTCATCCTCTTAAGCCTGAAATATTCCATGGCCACGTATTTCGACTCGGACAGTCAGTCGAAGAAAGACTACACAAATATCAAGAAAGTTCTTGATGATGTTCTCCCCGGCTATGCCAGATCTGGAGGCACCTTCAGCAGGCCAATTTGTAGGTACGACAAGCACGTGTCCGCCCACAAAACAACGTTCCCCTGCGCCAAGCAGCCGCCTAGCGGTCAGAAGGATGCCTACTACGCCCTCCATCACATGCGGGCGATCGTACGGGACCATAATCACCTTCTGCTACCAAATAATCTCAAAGATTGGGTCGCAAGCTTGTCGGCAATCCAGGACGCGGACATCAGACAAGAATTCTTTCGCATCTAGTCGGAGTTTGCGGAATCATCCATCAAGATGTCCTTCATACCTCGGGGAAATTGTACCTCAGATATCAACCGTCGAATAGTGAGATAGAAACAACGCTACAAATGCAGGCTGACAACGCCCGCGATTTCATGACCATCACGACAGACGGCGGCTTCATCCACGCTCCGGTCCCTGAGTCGAGTCAAAAGTAGTGATGCTATGTGTAGTTCTGAAATGTCGATTAGCTCATGTTGTAATTAAACTTTAATGAACTCGTATGTCTCTTTGGTTTGGACAGTCGCTCAACTTATATATAATCGATGCTATTTATTAGTAGGACCATGAATCGTGCTATTAATGTCTTGCTTTTCTCTTCCGATCCTTTTGTTGCATACTTATATATTGCTTATGTATTGTCTATGAATTGCTACTAACGTTTTGTTTGGCTAGTGCATAGAGATGTCGTCGTATGTCGTGTACAAGGGTAAAGTTCCCGGAGTCTACGACGACTGGGAGGAGTGTCGGAGACAGGTTCACCGTTTCAGCGGTAACAGTTACAAAGGGTACACCACTAGGGCGGAGGCGGAAGCTAGATACGTGCGCTATCTAGCGGGAGAGAGGAGGGAGCGGAGGAGGAACCGGATAAAGACCAGTTTCATCGTGATGATGCTCATCGTGATGACCGCAGCTCTCTTCTATGTTTTGGTAGTTTAGATGATCGATATCGACTTCTAATGTGAAGACAAACTTGCTACTCGCGGTCTCGAGACTTGTAATGTTCTAACTTTGTTCGGTATTTTGAATTCGGAGACTAGCTAATATGATGAATTGTATTCAGAGACTAATCTTCTATTGTATTCGATAAATCTGATGTTGCTGTGTGGTGTTGTCTATATTCTGTGCAGTAATATATTTTGTAAACTGTGCAAATATCAGAAAAGAAAAAAAAAATTTCTAATATTCATACTAGTGGTGCACCATACAACACATTAGTGATGCACTGCTGTAAAAATACTAGTGGCGCATTGTCTGTTAGTGCGTCATTAGTAACCCAGAGCAGAAGGTAAATATGGCCCCCTAGGAGACATACTAATGGCGCACCGGGGACATACTAATGGTGCACTGCCTGGTGCGCCACTACTGTCTGATATACTAATGGCGCACGCCATTAGTATTAGTTACTAACGGCGTGATGATAGTGGCGCACCTGTAGTGCGCCATTAATGGCCAAAACAGGTGCACCACTAACAGGCCTTTTCCTAGTAGTGCGGGGTTTAGAAACCGCACCGATGGAGTGTCTATGACTCGCTTGGACCAGCTCAGCGAAGACAGTGTGTTTGACATGGGTGCGGTGTGCCGCGTTAAGTGTTGAACCGACACTAGGGCGGCCCAAAGCCAGCGCCTGACGCGCTTAATGGCCCGGTCCAGCGCTTCGAGCGCTCGTCGTCCACGTCTCCCATTCCCCAACCCCGCGTGAAACGCCCATTACTTTAGTACCACCTCGTCGCGCGAGAAGTCCGTCGACCGGCTTAAATAGCTGGGCGAGCCCGAAAACGTCGAGCTCCTCTAAAAATTTGCGATGTCCTACCGACGCCCCCTATGGGCATGTCTCTGCCATTGCCCAATCAGAAAGGTTGTCCCTTGTCCCCCGTTTAGGCATGATTCAGGACGGGCATACTAGCGCCCGGCGACTTGGGCGGGCTTTTTTTTACACAAATTATAACCTTCGGCTGGTTCGGCGGACATTTTTTGTCATATGTAGATTTCAAAAGAAAATTGGACGGTATGGGCGGCTATTTTCTAATTTTTTTCTAACAAATTTCAAACCGATGAATTTGGACATAATTGAAATTTCATTCAAATTTTAGGATTTTTTACAAAAATTTGAACAAAATTTAAACTAAAACTTTAAAAAAAAACTTATCTACTCGTCGTCGGTTGCCCATCCAGCACGACGAAGTCGAGCTCCCCGCCATCCCCGTCGCCCGGGTCATCGT
>NW_025235740.1:0-5887 GCF_018294505.1 Triticum aestivum | reverse complement strand
ACGGGCTTGTCCCGTCGCGCGCGTGGGCTAGCAGGACGGCCTGGCCATGTGCCCTCGCGCGACAGGCCAAGAACGGGCGGCGGCCTGGAAGCTTAGCTAGCATCCCACTTGAAATCCCGCCGCGACGTTCGAACTACTGAGCAAGTCGGAATTGAGTGAGTCCGAGTTGGGCGAGTCCGACTCCTTCTAGTCAGCCCGGCAGAAGTCAATCAAGACCATGTGTTGAGCACCCGGAAAGAGAAACTGCTGAGGCTTCTTGGTCGATTGTCCGCGGCGCCTCACCAGCTTCGGGGACTACTGTCGGAGTAATGGGCCGCGGGTAGGCCAACCCGAGCCCCATAACCTTTCAAGACATCGGGGCAGGCTGCGCCCCTCAAGACCACAGGGCGAAGAGCCGCCTCCTGGGGAGTCTACGGCAAGGCGGCCGACTGCCCGCTCATGGCCGAGTCCCAGGGGCGACTTCCAGAGAAGCCGACTTTGGGGAGTCGGCTGGCGACTCCAACAAACCGTGACCTCATCGAAGGGGGCGGGGCAGGGGCATGGCAACAATGAAGCCCACTCCCCGCCCCTTACCAAGGGCAGGCATGGCTACATCACGCCGTACTTGGGAAGATCTCCCTGCGGCATGGCACTATTGCCCGGCCGGCCCTGACATCAGCACCACTGTACCGGGTCCTGCGCCCACGACGGCTTGTCTGTACGGCCTGAAGGCAGCGGGGCCCACCAGTCAGCGAGACCTCGGGAGACGGCGGGAGAACCGCCAGTCGGACCCGTCGGGAGTCGGCCCGGGGGAGTCGGTCGAGCCCTCCCCCGGGGCCCGCACGCCATTAATCAAGAAGAGATGGGGAGTGGCCACAATGATCGCCCGCCAGGCGGCGGGGCTGTTGCTACGACCCCATGACCAAGCTTGCGTCATCAAGAGCACGGCTACAGTAATCAGCAGCCGGCAAGACCCGCCCGCGGTGGACACGGCCTGTCGGCTCTGTACCAGACCAGTCGGCGGGGCCCACCAGTCGGCGGGCCCCAGCAGTTGGCGGAGAAGTCGGAGGTCGGAGGCACTGACGGCTGGGCCCGCGCCCAGTTGAACTACCATTGTACCCCTGGGGGTAGGCTATATAAACCTCCCAGGGCTCCCATGCAAAGGGTTGGATCCCAGTAGTTCTATACCATACCAGATAGAAGGAGAGAGCTAGCCTTGCCCTCTCCTACCACCAGACATAGCTCAAGGAGCAACCGTGTAAACACTTGACCATAGTGATCATGCGGAGACCCCGCAGAGCAGCAGTAGGGGTATTATATCCCAGGAGAGCCCCGAAGCTGGGTAAGATTCGCCGGCATGCATGTCTTCGCCTCATCCTGTTTCCAGGCACCGGCGACGTTCTACTCGCCCCCACCATGATAAGCCATCCGTTGGCATATGTCGCACCAAACTCCCGACAATATGGTTGCATTCTAATTAATGAAGCCTATTTTCTAAATGGTTCACATTCCTTCCGCGGGACACTAAAAGCAGTAGCGCGGGGTCGTCTCAGAGCTCCCCTTTCGACACCCCTTTAAATAGGGCGTTGAACGTAATGAAAAACAAGGATAAGCTCAGTAAGCCGACGTCAGCTGGTCGTGTGGCCGGCAAAGGCTTGTCCACGAAATGGTCGGAGTACTATACCGCTAGGCGAAAGGAGAGAAAGACTAGCTCGGAAAGTCAGGAGTGCGAGGTTCAACAACTCAAGGCACAAGTGGCACGGATTCCGGAGATCGTGGAAGAGCAAGTGCGAGACCAACTGGGAGCGACGATCACCGCCATTATGCCTACCTTGGTTTCTGGGCTGCAGGCATGGATTGCGGGCGGCCAATAGGGGCCGCCCCCGATTCCCAGCTTCACGGGCAGCAACTCGCGCAATGCGCCGGCGGCGCCATTGGTGTCTCCGGTGGAGGCGGCATTGGTGTCTCCCGCGGCGGCGCCGACATTGCAGCTTAATACACCCGGGTGTGGGAAGAATACGCCGGCCGGCACCTCGGCAGCAAGCGGCCCCTCCGTCACATGCACGTCCGCCGTTGGCGGTGCGTCGACATTAGCCAAGCTCGATGCCATCACGGTAACTAATTAAGCCTCTCGGCCGATGACTTCATCTCCTTGCCTTTGACCGGGCATCCCTGACGCCCTACATGTTTTCGCAGGGCGCCGCCGACGTTTCGTGCACTCTCCTGCACTTACTGAACGACGAGTTGGTCGATGTCGCCAAGGGAAGAATCGTTCAACCGGGCAGCCGCGTGTTCCACGGTAATCATATGCCACCCACCGTTTATAGGGTTCAACTGGTTCGGGTGCTGCCGGGCTTCAACGACATGTTACCTCCGTATCGACCCCATGGGGCCGACGAAGATGATGTGATGACCCTCTGCGCTTGCATAAACTGGCCCATGCTTTGGCTGAAGAGCCAGATTCGTTTGGGGGTAGGGGACACCACCCCACAGACAACACCGCCAGTCATGCCGGCGCCAAGCCATGGCAAGACCCCCGCAACGCTACCGGACATGCCAGACATGGATATGGCACAGGATCCGGACATGCATATGGCACAGGATCCGGACGACGCCGCCGACGACAACGATGGTACATTTACCAACGTCGATAAGTACTTCAACGAACATGGGTACGGTGATGAATTCTTGGGGCCTCCTTCTCAAGAACCCAACCCTGCAAAAGACGATCTAGCTGGTACCGCAGAGAAGCCCAGTTGCAACAGGCGTCGTCTGGCGTTCAGTTCTCAGGAGATGCCTCCAGCTGCCGCCTTCACCGAGCCTCAGATAGCCGAGGTGCCAAATATTATCAGCCCCAACACACTCAAGAAGGCTGTCTATGAGCAGAACTCAATCCCACTACAGCAGAAGAAGGGACGGAAAAGAAAGAATAACAAGGGTGCGAGCCAGCCGGCACCGAGTACGATCTGTGCTCAGGACGAGCCACCTACATCTAAGGATATCTCGAGGAGGGTGCATGTGGCGGGTAGGCCGATGCTACCGACTAATCTGCTCAATGCTGCAACCGGTGCTATGCGGAGTCTGCATGACAGTGTTCTTTCTTTGGAGAAGCGGCGTCTCTCTGAGAATGATCTGGCATACCCGGTTTTCGTGGCCAAGGTGCCAGAGGGCAAGGGCTTTGTCGATAGCGCCATCGGGGGTATGATCGTCCTGCGGTTTGATGACATCTTCGCTATGTTTAACCTTCATCCATTGCACTACACCTTCGTTCGGCTATTTTCGCTGAGTATGGAGATGCGGATCATTAGAGACAAGACCCCAGACATCGTGATAGTCGACCCCTTCTACATGCGTGCCAAGATCTTGGGCAGCGCTGGGGACCGGCAAGTCGCGAGTTCATACCTCGAAGGCATCATTCTAGCAAACCCAGATAAGGATAACTTACTCGTGCCTTACTTTCCCGAGTAAGTCATCCCCTCACCGCCCCGTAACATATGATTTCTTAGATTTCGATTGTTCTTTTTTTTCTAACATTCCGTGTTTTGTGCAGTGACACACATTGCACACTCATCCTCTTAAGCCTGAAATATTCCATGGCCACGTATTTCGACTCGGACAGTCAGTCGAAGAAAGACTACACAAATATCAAGAAAGTTCTTGATGATGTTCTCCCCGGCTATGCCAGATCTGGAGGCACCTTCAGCAGGCCAATTTGTAGGTACGACAAGCACGTGTCCGCCCACAAAACAACGTTCCCCTGCGCCAAGCAGCCGCCTAGCGGTCAGAAGGATGCCTACTACGCCCTCCATCACATGCGGGCGATCGTACGGGACCATAATCACCTTCTGCTACCAAATAATCTCAAAGATTGGGTCGCAAGCTTGTCGGCAATCCAGGACGCGGACATCAGACAAGAATTCTTTCGCATCTAGTCGGAGTTTGCGGAATCATCCATCAAGATGTCCTTCATACCTCGGGGAAATTGTACCTCAGATATCAACCGTCGAATAGTGAGATAGAAACAACGCTACAAATGCAGGCTGACAACGCCCGCGATTTCATGACCATCACGACAGACGGCGGCTTCATCCACGCTCCGGTCCCTGAGTCGAGTCAAAAGTAGTGATGCTATGTGTAGTTCTGAAATGTCGATTAGCTCATGTTGTAATTAAACTTTAATGAACTCGTATGTCTCTTTGGTTTGGACAGTCGCTCAACTTATATATAATCGATGCTATTTATTAGTAGGACCATGAATCGTGCTATTAATGTCTTGCTTTTCTCTTCCGATCCTTTTGTTGCATACTTATATATTGCTTATGTATTGTCTATGAATTGCTACTAACGTTTTGTTTGGCTAGTGCATAGAGATGTCGTCGTATGTCGTGTACAAGGGTAAAGTTCCCGGAGTCTACGACGACTGGGAGGAGTGTCGGAGACAGGTTCACCGTTTCAGCGGTAACAGTTACAAAGGGTACACCACTAGGGCGGAGGCGGAAGCTAGATACGTGCGCTATCTAGCGGGAGAGAGGAGGGAGCGGAGGAGGAACCGGATAAAGACCAGTTTCATCGTGATGATGCTCATCGTGATGACCGCAGCTCTCTTCTATGTTTTGGTAGTTTAGATGATCGATATCGACTTCTAATGTGAAGACAAACTTGCTACTCGCGGTCTCGAGACTTGTAATGTTCTAACTTTGTTCGGTATTTTGAATTCGGAGACTAGCTAATATGATGAATTGTATTCAGAGACTAATCTTCTATTGTATTCGATAAATCTGATGTTGCTGTGTGGTGTTGTCTATATTCTGTGCAGTAATATATTTTGTAAACTGTGCAAATATCAGAAAAGAAAAAAAAAATTTCTAATATTCATACTAGTGGTGCACCATACAACACATTAGTGATGCACTGCTGTAAAAATACTAGTGGCGCATTGTCTGTTAGTGCGTCATTAGTAACCCAGAGCAGAAGGTAAATATGGCCCCCTAGGAGACATACTAATGGCGCACCGGGGACATACTAATGGTGCACTGCCTGGTGCGCCACTACTGTCTGATATACTAATGGCGCACGCCATTAGTATTAGTTACTAACGGCGTGATGATAGTGGCGCACCTGTAGTGCGCCATTAATGGCCAAAACAGGTGCACCACTAACAGGCCTTTTCCTAGTAGTGCGGGGTTTAGAAACCGCACCGATGGAGTGTCTATGACTCGCTTGGACCAGCTCAGCGAAGACAGTGTGTTTGACATGGGTGCGGTGTGCCGCGTTAAGTGTTGAACCGACACTAGGGCGGCCCAAAGCCAGCGCCTGACGCGCTTAATGGCCCGGTCCAGCGCTTCGAGCGCTCGTCGTCCACGTCTCCCATTCCCCAACCCCGCGTGAAACGCCCATTACTTTAGTACCACCTCGTCGCGCGAGAAGTCCGTCGACCGGCTTAAATAGCTGGGCGAGCCCGAAAACGTCGAGCTCCTCTAAAAATTTGCGATGTCCTACCGACGCCCCCTATGGGCATGTCTCTGCCATTGCCCAATCAGAAAGGTTGTCCCTTGTCCCCCGTTTAGGCATGATTCAGGACGGGCATACTAGCGCCCGGCGACTTGGGCGGGCTTTTTTTTACACAAATTATAACCTTCGGCTGGTTCGGCGGACATTTTTTGTCATATGTAGATTTCAAAAGAAAATTGGACGGTATGGGCGGCTATTTTCTAATTTTTTTCTAACAAATTTCAAACCGATGAATTTGGACATAATTGAAATTTCATTCAAATTTTAGGATTTTTTACAAAAATTTGAACAAAATTTAAACTAAAACTTTAAAAAAAAACTTATCTACTCGTCGTCGGTTGCCCATCCAGCACGACGAAGTCGAGCTCCCCGCCATCCCCGTCGCCCGGGTCATCGT
>NW_025235739.1:0-5889 GCF_018294505.1 Triticum aestivum | reverse complement strand
TTATCTTAGTATTCAATTCACTCAAAAGAAAGTTTCACATATCTTGAATACCAAGTATATTAACATTAAGCAAATTACCATGCTATTAACGACTCTCAAAATAATCTAAGTGAAGCATGAGAGATCAATAGTTTCTTTAAAACAAATCCACCACCATGCTCTAAAAGATCTAAGTGAAGTACTAGAGCAAAATTTATCACGCTCAAAAGATATAAGTGAAGCACTATGAGCAAAACTATCAAGCTCAAAAGATATAAGTGAAGCACATAGAGTATTCTAGCAAATTCCAATTCATGTATGGCTCTCTCAAAAGGTGTGTACAGCAAGGATGATTGTGGTAGACTAACAAGCAAAGACGCAAATAATACAAGACGCTCCAAGCAAAACACATATCATGTGGTGAATAAAAATATAGCTCCAAGTAAATTACCGATGGAAGTGGACGAAAGAGGGGATGCCTTCCGGGGCATCCTCAAGCTTTGACTTTTTGGTGTCCTTGGATTATCTTGGGGGTGCCATGGGCATACCCAAGCTTAGGCTCTTGCCACTCCTTGTTCCATAATCCATCAAAAGAATTCACCCAAAACTTGAAAACTTCATAACACAAAACTCAATAGAAATCTTGTGAGCTCTGTTAGAGAAAGAAAACAAAAGACTACTTCAAGGTACTGTAATGAACTCATTCTTTATTTATATTGGTGTTAAACCTACTGTATTCCAATTTCTCTATGGATTATAAACTATTTTACTAGCCATAGATTCATCAAAATAAGCAAACAACACACGCAAAACAGAATCTGTCAAAAACAGAACAGTCTGTAGCAATCTGTAACTAACGCAAACTTCTGGAACACTAAAAATTCTACCAAAATAGGAAGTCCTGGAAAATTTGTTTATTGAACAGCAGAAAAACGAATCAACGCAAAAGCACGTTTCTGTGATTTAACAAAATTATATTCGTGTGTGCAAAGTTTCTGTTTTTCAGCAGAATCAAATCAACTATCATCGTAGGTTATCCTATAGGTTCTACTTGGCACAAACACTAATTAAAAGATAAAACCACATCCAAACAGAAGCTAGATGGATTATTTATTCCTAAACAGAAGCAAAAACAAAAAACACAAATAAAATTGGGTTGCCTCCCAACAAGCGCTATCGTTTAACGCCCCTAACTAGGAATAAAAGCAAGGATAGATCTAGGTATTGCCATCTTTGGTAGGCAATCCATAAGTGGCTCTCATGATAGATTCATATGGTAATTTTATTTTCTTTCTAGGGAAGTGTTCCATGCCCTTCTTTAAGGGAAATTGGAATCTAATATTCTCTTCCTTCATATCAATAATTGCACCAATCATTCTAAGGAAAGGTCTACCAAGAATAATAGGACATGAAGGATTGCAATCTATATCAAGAACGATAAAATCTACGGGCACATAATTCCTATTTGCAACAATAAGAACATCATTAATTCTTCCATAGGCTTTTTAATAGTGGAATCTGCAAGATGCAAGTTTAGAGAGCAATCATCAAAATAACAGAAATCTAGCAAATCACACAAAGCTTTGGGAATAGTAGAGACACTAGCACCCAAATCACACAAAGCATGAAACTCATAATCTTTAATTTTAATTTTAATAGTAGGTTCCCACTCATCATAGAGTTTTCTAGGAATAGAAACTTTCAACTCAAGTTTTTCTTCATAAGATTGCATCAAGGCATCAACAATGTGTTCAGTAAAGGCCTTATTTTGACTATAAGCATGAGGAGAATCTAGCACGGATTGCAACAAGGAAATACAACCAATCAAAAAGCAGTTTTCATAATTAAATTCCTTGAGATCCAAAATAGTGGGTTTAGCAACATCTAGGTTTTTATTTCTTTCAATCCCACTTTCATCAATTTCATCATCAAGATCTAGAAACTCCGAATTCTTAGAACGCCTTCTAGGTAAAGGAAGATCATATTCAGTTTCATCAAGATTCACATTGCAAAACAAAGATTTAATGGGGGACACATCAATAACTTTTAGATCTTCATCTTGATTTTCATAGGAATTGAAAGAACACGCTTTAATAAAGGCATCTTTGGAAGCACGCATCCTAGCGGTTCTTTCTTTGCACTCATCAATGGAAATTATCATGGCTTTGAGAGACTCATTGATATAATGCTTAGGAGGAATAGATCTAAGCTTTAAAGAATCAATTTCAAGAGAAATTCTATCAACGTTCCTAGCCAAATCATCAACTTTAAGCAATTTCTCTTCAAGCAAAGCATTAAAATTCTTTTGTGAATTCATAAACTCTTTAACACTACTCTCAAATTCAGAGGGCATCTTGTTAAAATTTCCATAAGAGTTGTTGTAGGAATTTCCATAATTATTAGAAGGATTACTAGGATAAGGGCCTAGGATTAAAATTCCCTCTATACGCGTTGTTTCCAAAACTATTCCTACCAACAAACTTCACATCCATAGATTCATTATTATTCTCAATCAAAGTAGACAAAGGCATATCATTGGGATCAAAGAGAAGTATTTTTAGTAGCAAACATCTTCATAAGTTCATCCATCTTTTCACTCAAAACATTGATTTCTTCTATAGCATGCACTTTTTTACTAGAAGATCTTTCGGTGTGCCATTGAGAATAATTAGCCATAATATTATCAAGAAATTTGGTAGCATCTCCTAACGTAATTTCCATAAACGTGCCTCTCACAGCCGAATCTAAAAGATTTCTAGAAGCAAAATTCAATCCGGCATAAAAAATTTGTATGATCATCCATAAATTCAAACCATGAGTAGGGCAATTGCGAAGCATCAATTTCATTCTTTACCAAGATTGGGCAACATGCTCATGATCAAGTTGTTTAAAATTCATAATATCGTTCCTAAGAGTGATGATCTTAGCGGGAGGAAAATACTTAGAGATAAAAGCATCTTTGCACTTGTTCCAAGAATCAATACTATTTTTAGGCAAAGACGAAAACCAAACTTTAGCACGATCTCTAAGTGAAAACGGAAATAACTTCAATTTGACAATATTGTTATCCGTATCTTTCTTCTTTTGCATATCACACAAATCAACAAAATTGTTTAGATGAGTAGCGGCATCTTCACTAGGAAGGCCGGCGAATTGATCTTTCATAACAAGATTCAACAAAGCGGTATTGATTTCACAAGACTCATCATTATTAAGAGGAGCAATCGGAGTACTAAGAAAATCATTATTATTGGTATTCGAGAAGTCACACAATTTGGTATTATCTTGCGCCATGGCAACAGGTAATCCAACACACAAGCAAACAAAAAGGCAACGGGGAAAAGGCAAACGGGAAAGAGAGGAGGAGATTGGGAAAGAGAGGGCAAATAAAACGGCAAGGGTGAAGTGGGGGAGAGGAAAACGAGAGGCAAATGGCAAATAATGTAATGCGAGAGATAGGGATTTTGACGGGTACTTGGTATGGTTGACTTGCTTGCGTGAGCCTCCCCGACAATGGTGCCAGAAATTCTTCTTGCTACCTCTTGAGCACTGCGTTGGATTTCCACGAAGAGGAGAGGATGATGCAGCAAAGTAGTGTAAGTATTTCCCTCAGTTTTTGAGAACCAAGGTATCAATCCAGTAGGAGACCACGCACAAGTCCCTCGTACCTACACAAAATAATAGCTACTCGCAACCAACGCGATTAGGGGTTGTCAATCCCTTCACGGTCACTTACGAGAGTGAGATCTGATAGAGATGATAAATAATATTTTTGGTATTTTTGGTATAGAGATGCAAAGTAAAAAGTAAAAGGCAAAGTAAAAGCAAAGCAAGTAATAAAGTAATGGAGATTGATATGATGAGAATAGACCCGGGGACTATAGGTTTCACTAGTGGCTTCTCTCAAGAGCATAGATTTTCTACGGTGGGTGAACAAATTACTGTTGAGCAATTGACAAAATTGAGCATAGTTATGAGCATATCTAGAGAATGATCATGTATATAGGCATCAAGTCCGAGACAAGTAGATCGAAACGATTCTGCATCTACTACTATTACTCCACTCATCGACCGCTATCCAGCATGCATCTAGAATATTAAGTTAAAAATAGAGTGACGCCTTAAGCAAGATGACATGATGTAGAGGGATAAATTCATGCAATATGATAAAACCCCCATCTTGTTATCCTCGATGGCAATAATACAATACGTGTCTTGCTACCCCTGTTGTCACTGGGAAATGACACCGCAATATTGAACCCAAAGCTAAGCACTTCTCCCATTGCAAGAACTACCAATCTAGTTGGCCAAACCAAAAGGATAATTCGAAGAGACTTGCAAAGATAACTCAATCATACATAAAAGAATTCAGAGAAGATTCAAATATTGTTCATAGATAAGCTGGATCATAAACCCACAATTCATCGGTCTCAATAAACACACCGCAAAAAGAAGATTACATCGGATAGATCTCCACGAGAGAGGGGGAGAACATTGTATTGAGATCCAAAAAGAGAGAAGAAGCCATCTAGCTACTAGCTATGGACCCGAAGGTCCGAAGTAAACTACTCACACTTCATCGGAGGGGCTATGGTGTTGATGTAGAAGCCCTCCGTGGTGGATGCCCCCTCCGGCGGAGCTCCGGAACAGGCCCCAAGATGGGATCTCGTGGATACAGAAGGTTGCGGCGGTGGAATTAGGTTTTTGGCTCCTGTTCTGATCGTTTGGGGATACGTAGGTATATATAGGAGGAAGGAGTACGTCGGTGGAGCAACAGGGGGCCCACGAGGTAGGGGGCGTGCCCAGGGGGGCGCCCCCCACTCTCGTGACCGCCTCTTTTGTTCCTTGGAGCAGGGTCCAAGTCTCCTGGATCACGTTCGGTGAGAAAATCACGTTCCCGAAGGTTTTATTCCGTTTGGACTCCGTTTGATATTCCGTTTCTTCGAAACACTGAAATAGGCAAAAAACAGCAATTCTGGGCTGGGCCTCCGGTTAATAGGTTAGTCCCAAAAATAATATAAAAGTGGAAAATAAAGCCCAATATAGTCCAAAACAGTAGATAAAGTAGCATGGAGCAATCAAAAATTATAGATACGTTGGAGACGTATCAGGCATCCCCAAGCTTAATTCCTGCTCGTCCTCGAGTAGGTAAATGATAAAAAGAGAATTTTTGATGCGGAGTGATACTTTGGCATAATTTCAATGTAAATATTCTTAATTGTGATATGAGTATTCAGATCCGAAAGATTCAAGACAAAATTTCATATTGACATAAGAAATAATAATACTTCAAGCATACTAATCAAAGTAATCATGTCTTCTCAAAATAACATGGCAAAAGAAAGTTCATCCCTACAAAATCATATAGTTAGGCTATGCTTCATTTTCGTCACACAAAGATGTTCCCAACTTCTATACCCCCGATGACAAGCCAAGCAATTGTTTCATACTTAAATAATCTCAAACTTTTTCAACCTTCACGCAATACATGAGCGTGAGCCATGGATATAGCACTATGGGTGGAATAGAATATGATGATGGGGATTGTGTGGAGAAGACAAAAAAGGAGAAAGTCTCACATTGACGAGGCTAATCAACGGGCTATGGAGATGCCCATCAATTGATGTCAACATGAGGAGTAGGGATTGCCATGCAACGGATGCACTAGAACTATGAATGCTCAACAAAATAAAACTAGTGGGTGTGCATCCAACTTGCTTGCTCATGAAGACCTAGGGCATTTGAGGAAGCCCATCGTAGGAATATACAAGCCAAGTTCTATAATGAAAGATTCCCACTAGTATAAAAAGACAACTTATGAGACTCACTACATGAAGAACAAGGTGCTACTTTGAAGCACAATATATGAGACTCACTACATGAAGAACAAGGTGCTACTTTGAAGCACAA
>NW_025235738.1:4066-5889 GCF_018294505.1 Triticum aestivum | reverse complement strand
GGGTGGGCCGGCCTAGGTGGTGGCCTGGTGGGCCAAGGCCGTTTGGGCCACGGCCCAGTGGGGGGGGGGCTCCGTTTCCTTTTTGTTAGTTTTCGTTTTTTTTTGTTTTCCTTTCTTTTATTTATTTTCTGTTTTAAATTTTAGACCCACATTATTTTACTTAGTAAAATATGACAACAACTCCTAAAATAACGTTTCGAAATAACCCTCAGCCACAAAAGGTTTTAACCCAAAATAAATTAGTTTTATGTTTTATAAAATACCAAAGGCATTTAAAAATTGTTTTTGCTACCGTTTTATTTTCCTTTGAGCATTTAAACATTTTATAAAAAATGTGGTTTCACCTCCATAATTACTTACGATTTATTTGACACAACCCGAACATTTTAGTTTTAATTTTTGAAAACTTTTGTTGTTTGCCTGATTTTAAATTTGAATTTGAATCGGTTTCGAACTAACTCGAGATTAGCAACTACAAACGAGGTGACGTGGCATCATTAGCAAAGGATCACTGTAGCTTAATTACCCGGGCGTCACAATTCTCCTCCACTACAAGAAATCTCGTCCCGAGATTTAAGAGGGGGACTAAGGGGGAAAGTTTGGTAACGAATCTAGCGGGTCTTCTCATCCTGGCTTGCTCTTCTCGAAGAGGTTGATCCCTTCCGTTGATATCTTCATTTCTCTGTTTCAAGCCACCATGATCAAGTTGTCATCCTTTCTTCAGGAACTTTCACCGTACTTACGAAAGAATAAAGGGGCTGGGAGAACAGACCTCTACAAGGTTGACTAACTTGTTGATAACATCGGGGACGGTGGGGGAAGTAACTCTCGAATTAAAAACCCTTAGACATTATTGAGGACAAAGTGAGGAGGTATCCTGAGAAGTTTCGAGCAAATAGACAACCGTTCGTTGCCTGAAACGGGGTGTGAAAGGGGTTCAGTGCAATGGGAATAAGTATTGCGCCTGATACCATAATAGATCACTATGACGGTGGCCCGTGATCTTTCATACGAAGCCAAGCGTGAGGATTAGCTTTAGTAACAGGGGTGCAGGAGAGTCAGGTTTCGATCCTGTGGAATTGTGGGTTATGGGCCCACCATGTGGTTGAAAGTAGGAAGGGGGCCGACATTTTGCACGGTCATGATAGTAAGGTGTGTCAAAGGGTAGCCTGTCAGATATGTCGGCAGCAACATCGATACCAAGGGCGAGGGACGAAGAGAACCATTTTCCTGCTCGTTGAACGAGGCGGGCCAATAGGCAAAGTTCTCGTCCATCGGTGGTTACCGGAATGTTTTCAACAATAGTAACAGGGTCTTGCTGACAGAGTTGTACACCGAGGGGTTTACATAAGCAGGAGAACATTACTGCTTAGATCATATAGATCACAAGAAAGGTTAAACAAAACAATGGAAAGGAAAAAGTGATCATCAGATCAAATAGAACAATGGAAAGGAAAATGTTTATACACCTATTTCAGGGGTATATCCTTCCCAAGGACAAGCAGAACATGATAACCATGACATGATATTAAGTAGAAAAGCCTCTAGGTGAGGGGAGAGAAATTTTCATGACATTATCCATACAACGGTGTTTGGATAATTGAGCAAGAAATGTTTAGCATTGGGCTTCAAATGTTCTTGTTGAAACATCGGAGTACCATAGACATGCTTCGAGATAGAATTGACATGGTCTTCCAGTGAAGATCAAACTTTGGAAACACGAAGGATCCATCAGGAATAACTTGTAGAATAAGTCTTACAATTTCCTCATGGACGAATGGATAACCTTGCTGAAAAGGAATCTATAATGATAGGTCCTCCAG
>NW_025235738.1:0-3770 GCF_018294505.1 Triticum aestivum | reverse complement strand
GTCCCAACCATCATATCTGATGGAGATTCAGATATGAGGGGTGTCAGGATACCTCAGGCTCAGGATGCCTGAGAAGAAAGGTGCAACACAAATTGTTGAAATGGCATTGCAAGCTTCTCGGGAAATGAACTATGGGAGCGGGTTTCTGAAGCAATAGTCCACCATTAAACCAAGGAGAGGACAAGGAGGTGTCTGGTGAACTCAACGGCAATTCACCGAGATTCCCAAAAGATGGATTTCCACCATTAAGTGCACAAGGGGATAACATTTGTCAGATCAAATGATATAAGGAAGTATGCTCGAGGAAGACATACACAATTAAACATTGGTTGAAGGGTGCGCCCGAAGTACGGGTTGGGTTGCACGACCAATGTTAGAATGGTGATTCAATTAGCAAAGGACTTAGAATGAACTATCGCCCATTCACTTAAAAGCAATAGGGTTGCTAGAAGTTTTGAATTCACACGTCATAGCTCCATTGTCGGTATTCCGGTTGAAAACAATACGGGGACCAAAGAGTGAACGAAGATGGCAAGAAGTATTATGTTATGAAGAATTATTAAGAGGTGGTGAAATTCCCACCACATTCTTGACAAAAATAGGTGGTAATACTTCCGAGGTAAGGAAGACCAAATGCTGGGTAGCAAGGAACTCAAGGTATAACACCAAGCATGAACAAGCTTGTGTTGGTGGGAAGGCAATAAAGTGGTCGATGAGAACATGAATCATCGAGGGGCAAGGATGGTATTACCCATCATGAATTCAATTGAATTCCTGGAAGAGCTCATAAGGTTGATGATGATCACGACACAAGTGCCGAGAGATTTCATGCAGATGTAGTCAACCAGCGACGACATCACGTCAAAGGAATGATGAAGCAAGAGGTCATTGGAACCACAGTTACGACACAAACTCGAACTCAAGCTTGTTGTTTAAGGTGAAAGGGAATGATGAGGAAAATCGACGTAAGCTTAATTCATCGTCGAAAATTGTGCTCCGAGAAGAAGGACCGGGTAGCACAGTTAAAATCATCACGACAATGATATAGCCAAACAGGCTAGGAATGGCGTGATTGGGTACAAACTCGTACTTATAGAAGCTTACTGAAGAGTTGTTGAACCGTAGTGCGGACTTGGTTCAGTTATTGGTGTCTTTGAGTGTTTAATAACTCCGAGCCCATGGAAAATTGGAATCAGTGGGAATGTAGCACTTGATGAAGAACTCATAAGGAGTTATGCAGTTCCATGATAATCTCGAGATACCAGGGGGTAATACTCGACACAAGATCAAAGTAAAGGCTGGACTGGTGTATTGATCCATAGGAGACAATTGTTTTAACTTGTCCGAGAAATGAGATCAAAGAAGAACAATCATGGTCGGAACCACGGTTGCAAGGAATCAATTCACAGATACCATAGGTTAGTTATCAAGGAAATAGCTATTGTTACAAGAAGCTTTCATGATAGGATATAAATCGCGTCCATGGGCATGAACACAAGTTCAAGGTCGACTCCCACTTCTTTAATGCATAACCTTTCATTCACTTCTCGCCTTCAACGAAATTGTGTGTTGAAATTTTATCTGACATAACACTAGTAGAGTATGACCCGTAGTGGTTTCCGGGTTCACACAGTTTAAAGAAAAGCATATGTCCAACCCATCAGGGCCTCCTAGGAACATATACCACAAACTTCAGGAGTAAATAACACAAGCTCGAAAGTAGAGCAAGGTTGAGAAAGTAGATGATACAATTGCCAAGGCATTATGTATCCAAGGGGAGGCTCACAAGGTGTTCAAATGTGAAGGACACTGCCGGATAACAATCCAACAAAGGACTTGATAGTCCACAAAGGATCTGATATGAGTATCGGTACTCAACCAGAAGAGGAAGGAATGCAAATGCAACAGGTTATGGAATCATCTGAATAATTCAAAGCTTAAATAAAAAGGAATTATGATTTCCAAAACAAGGGATCAGAAGCAGACGTTCTGATCAAGGATGGATCAATTGAATATACCAGAGGCACAATCGACGACAGATAGTTTGGTCGAGAACCAGCTCACGTTTGAAAGACGTCTGAGCCGGAGAGATAATTTAAAAGGATCAACTGATGATTACGTGCATTCGCAACATATTGAGTCAACAGACTCAAAATGATAATGACAAGGAATGTCAATAAGATTTCTATACTTATGGGATTAATCATAATGAAAGTAAACAAGAAATTCCAGAGCAATAGGTTGCTGAGGATTTTTGGAATATCGGGTGGTATTTCGAAGACTTTTGTGTAACACATAAACAACTGGGGATGAGCGGATACTCGGCAAGCGCGAGTAATTATCCGTAGGGGTATTCATGCAGCAAGGAACTGCAGGGCAGTAAGCGTAAAGAATTCTTGGAATACCGAAGAGTATTTCAGGACATTTTGTAATAACAAAAGCAACTGGGGATGACAATATGAACGATAGGTGTAAGTAGTTATCCAGAGGGATTTATCGATGGAAGTGAATTGCGAAAGCGATGGCACATAGTCTCCAGAGCACATCGTAGAGTATCTCGAAATCTTCTGGTGCAGCAGGCGGTTATCGGTAACAAGTGGCTCTCCGGGAGAAAGTACTTGCGAGAACCTAAAGTTAGTTTTGTTTTTAGCAAAATCATTTAACCCGAATAGAAGAGAGCTCAGAGTCCCAGAGTAAAGGTCGGGGAGTAAAAGATCCTAATACCACCCAATGGCGACGTGGGCCCATAGGCCGCACAGCCATGTTAGTAAAAGTTTTGTAAAGTCTAGACTCGACTTCGGCCAAGGAGTTGGAAGGGGGATTCCTACAGGCAGTCGGCTCTGATACCAACTTGTGACGCCCCCGATTTAATCGTACATTAATCATGCACGCAAATGTGTACGATCAAGATCAGGGACTCACGGGGAGATATCACAACACAACTCTACAAATAAAATAAGTCATACAAGCATCATAATACAAGCCAGGGGCCTCGAGGGCTCGAATACAAGTGCTCGATCATAGACGAGTCAGCGGAAGCAACAATATCTAAGTACAGACATAAGTTAAACAGGGTGCCATAAGATGGCTAGCACAAACTGGGATACAGATCGAAAGGGGAGCAGGCCTCCTGCCTGGGATCCTCCTAACTACTCCAGGTCGTCGTCAGCGGGCATCACGTAGTAGTAGGCACCTCCGGTGTAGTAGGGGTCGTCGTCGATGGTGGCGTCTGGCTCCTGGACTCCAGCATCTGGTTGCGACAACCAGAACGAAAGGAAAGGGGAAAAAGGGGGAAGAAAGCAACCGTGAGTACTCATCCAAAGTACTCGCAAGCAAGGAACTACACTACATATGCATGGGTATATGTGTAAGGAGGCCATATCGGTGGACTGAACTGCAGAATGCCAGAATAAGAGGGGGATAGCTAATCCTGTCGAAGACTACGCTTCTGGCAGCCTCCGTCTTGCAGCATGTAGAAGAGAGTAGATGGAAGTCCTCCAAGTAGCATCTCCAAGTAACATCTCGAGTAGCATAATCCTACCCGGCGATCCTCTCCTCGTCGCCCTGCGGAAAAGCGATCACCGGGTTGTCTGTGGAACTTGGAAGGGTGTGTTTTATTAAGTATCCGGTTCTAGTTGTCATAAGGTCAAGGTACAACTCCAAGTCGTCCTGTTACCGAAGATCACGGCTATTCGAATAGATTAACTTCCCTGCAGGGGTGCACCACATAGCCCAACACGCTCGATCCCATTTGGCCGGACACACTTTCC
>NW_025235737.1:0-5889 GCF_018294505.1 Triticum aestivum | reverse complement strand
GTGTTCGTCACCAAAGAACTCTTCCTCGAACTCCTGCTCTTCCATGCCTGGTCAATTAAATAACCGGTGGCAAGCCAATGAGTACTTTGAATGTACTCGCAAGCAACCCATGATTTGGTTCAAAGTAACAATGCAATTGTACAACAAGTAAGCAGCCTAGCTTCAAGCTAGTTGAGATGTCCTATCAACTTGTGAGATATGCATCAATGAACATGGGTAACCTTGAGAACAGGTTACAGATATCAACACAAATAGGGTTTGGATAAATGCCATTTCATTCAACTTGTCAAGTCACCACCTTGACACAAATAGTTCTCTTCCACACATGCACAGAGATTGTAAAATTTTTGGACATAGTTTAAGTAGCACCTCCCAACTGTCCATGACCGTAGACACGGCTATTCGAATAGTTTGACACTCTGCAGAGGTTGCGCACTTTACCCACAAGGTCCGGGAAGCTTTCGTGTCATCCACGATCCCGCAGTACCTCAAGTACTCGGGGGAAGCACCCGATCATTACCTTTCCCTAGAAGACACTAACATAGGGTCCACTCGTTGATACACGGCCCTCGTGTATAAGCAAAAGATCGTGGGACTCTGCCCTTTTCACATTATTACGCATACACGAAGGGACCAACGGTGTGTCCGGTGCCCTGTGAAAACAGTCATGGCCGCCTATCCAAGCACGACCCCGTCCCGAGAGTGACCTCAAGTCACCCCCGTCACTAGTAATGTGGGCACCATGCTAGTATCAGCCTAGGTAATCAATAATGCCCCATCCCATAAAGGGGTAGAGTGGTTGCACATGTTTGGTTGGGACGGTTGTCACACATAAATCTAATCCATCATTTTACACACACCCACCAAAAGTTCTCTTTGGTACACCACTTCTTCCTCAAGTGGTGACCTTAGTTCAACATCTCCCAAGGGCATTAGGGCCACTCGATGGGGTTTTCGAAAGAATGTAACCATGAAGAGTTCATGGTACACATGCATCATTATGCATCAACTAGTCTCTTGAAAATGCAATCATGAACAAGGTAAGGTCATGAGTAGGGGTATGCATTGTGGGGTGGTTCACAACAAGTTTTACCACCGTCATATTTCATCATCATGCAATAGGAAAAGGGATAATTGATTTTATGCCCCTAGTTGGGTCACACTCGGCAGGTTTACCCCTAGTTTCCGGAAACACTTGTTCCTGCCCAAACCACTTTGCTCCTCTTATGCTTTTGCCCTTTGACCGTTTGACCATCACTTTGAAAACTTCATAAAAAATTCATACTAACTCAGAAAAATTCAAATAAGATATCAACATGTTCAGAAAAGCATCACCTATATGTGCATGTCATTTGCATTCATGAAAAAAGTGTTGGCCAGTCCCCATCTCGGTTTTAGCTCATATGATCTTAGCATGAAATTTAAAATCTAAAAAAATTCTAAAAATTCTAAAAAAATTTGGTGGCAAACTTTGACCAATGTTTTGAGTGCTTGCCAAGTTTCATAAGGAAATGACATTCGTGGAAGTCATGGCAAAAAAATGAAATTTTGGAGCATTAATTTTTGTTTTTTGCCACGACTTCCATGAATGTCATTCCCTCATGAAACTTGGCAAGCACTCAAAACATTGGTCAAAGTTTCACACCAATTTTTTTAGAATTTTTAGATTTTACTATTCATGCTAAGATCATTTGAGCTAAAACTAAGATGGGGACTGGCCAACACTTTTTTCATGAATGAAAATGACATGCACATATAGGTGATGCTTTTCTGAACATTTTGATATCTTATTTGAATTTTTCTGAGTTAGTATGATTTTTTTATGAAGTTTTCAAAGTCTTGGTCAAACGGTCAAAGGGCAAAAGCATAAGAGGAGCAAAGTGGTTTGGGCAGGAACAAGTGTTTTCGGAAACTAGGGGTAAACCTGCCGAGTGGGACACAACTAAGGGCACCAAATTAATTATCCCATCAGAAAAAGGGTACCGATGAACAAGAGGGGTGACATGGTCAAAGGGCTGCTTGCCTTGATTGGCTTGTTCTTCGAGGTCTTCAAATCCTTCTCCTCCTTCTTCTTCAGCAACTTCGTCAAATACGGGATCTAAGCGTCGGAAGAAAATAACGAGAAAATAAGGCAATAGTAAAACAGAAAAACCAAAGTGCTCACAAAAATGTCAACTCATTTTTGTTAAATACTAGGGTGAACACTAAGAAGGGGAAAATTCCTAGTTTTGGATTTGGAGTAGCAGAATAGGAGAAATGGATTTACAAAGGTATATTTAAATGCTTAAAATCACATTTAAATATTTACAGTGAAGAAAAGGTTGTTGGATTTGAATGAAAGTTGCACCATTAAATAGGTGGGATTTTTACAAGAATTTAGGAACTGGAATTATTTCATTTTAATTAATATTTAGTCCAAAGGAATTTTTGCAAGTCTGACAGAAAAGAAAAAGGGGAAGGGGCACTTTGCCTGCTGGGCCAGAACAGCCGCAGTGCAGCAGCCCAGCCAGCGACGCGCCCCAGCCGAGCCGACGCGCGCGCGCGCCAGATTTTTAAACCTGACGGACGGGCCCCACCTGCCAATGGGAGAGGGGGGGCGAGAGAGAGGTGAGGATGACAGGCGGGGCCCGCCTGTCATCTCTGACCTCGTGACCAGAAGGTCGGCATGCTCACCGGCGGCGATGTAGGGCACGGCGGGTCGAGCTGACGGCACGGTTGGACTCAGCGTGGAGTCGCCGTCCGGGTGGTGGTGGTGGACATCGCCGGAGTTGCCTGGTTCGCCAGCGACGAGGAAGCACGGCGGAGTTGCGTCGGGCGGTGGTTGTTCCGATCGACTCCGGCTGCAAACAAAGGGGAAAAGGAGGGGGAAGGAGTCAGGGGCTCGCTGTGATTCCAGATCAAGCGAAAGGAGCAGCGGGGGAGGCTCTTACCGCGCAAACACTGGTGACCCGAGGCGGCGGCGCTTGGCTCGATCCTGAGCACAGAGAGGGGAGGGGAGCTGGGGCTCTGCTGGTGATCGCTAGGAGGCGAGAGAGCTCAAGGGATGGAGAGAACGGGGTCCGGGGTGGCCTTAAATAGGAGGGGCGCAGTGCACCGTGGCTCGTGCGCCGGCGAGCTTCTAGCCGTTGCTGGAGGCCATGGGGGCACGCGTGGGTGTGTCTGGGGCGTTTGTGGAGGTGGTCCACGACCAGGGGAAGGAAGAGAGGGAGCAGGAGGGTCCAGAGGCGCCGCACGTGTGAGTGTGCTCATTGGAGCTCTCGGGCGGCCATGGCGCGTGTGTGAGGGAGGCCGTAGGAGGGAGAAGGAAGAGGGGGACCAGGGCTTAGCATGCTGCGGATGCCAAGGCGCATCGTCGGGCGCACTGGGGATGCCTGAGTTGGCCGGAGGTGGTTGGCAGGGGGCATCTACAGTGCGGGAGCGCACTGTAGCGCGCTCCAGAGCGTGCAAATGGCCGGCTTGCCATTTTTTGGCAGTGGGCACGGCCAGGCATGTCTGGTAGCTCTAGGGGGAAGTAAAGAAGAGGGGAGGAGCATTGGATGCCCTG
Organism: Triticum aestivum; assembly: GCF_018294505.1. Taxonomy (NCBI): domain Eukaryota; kingdom Viridiplantae; phylum Streptophyta; class Magnoliopsida; order Poales; family Poaceae; genus Triticum; species Triticum aestivum. Next base: position 2,345 of record NW_025235737.1, on the reverse strand, counting down.
GGGATCCAGTAGGAGAGGAGTGGGGTTGAGAGAGGGGGGGGAAGGGGTTGTCTAGAGGGGTAAATGATGTAGTTTCACCCCTCAATCATTGAGCTAAGATGCATCCATTGTTACTGGAGGTAGAGGAGGACTTGTAGGGGCTGTGGTAAAAAGTGGAGGCCATGGAGAAGAGTGGAAGTGGTAAGAATAGTGTTTTTAGAAAAATGGAAGAAGGTGTTTGTTGTTGATTTGGGAAAGAAGATGAACTCCTCTTGTCATGAGGCTTGATAGGGTAAAATGGAATGAGAAAATAAGAGGTTCCACCAAGATTGAGTTTATTTGGGCAAAGTTGCCAATGCAACTTTTGTAAACCCTAGAAATTAGCAGAAATGAACTTGTGTAGATCTAGTTGAGCAAATCACTTCTCCTTGATGCACCACTTGGTGTAGTGGCCTCATTTGGTCATGTGAACATGCTCAGAAAAGTTGAGAGCAAAATGAGAAAGTTTACAATGTAAAGTTGTTCAAATTTGATTCTAAACAGAGAGGGTTTTGGGGCACTTTGATCAAGTTAACTTGTTCTCCAACTTGTGACACTTGTCCTAGATGAATAATTAGAACATTTGAGGATGTTTACAAGGTTTGAGAACATTTGGAAATGTCTGTCAATGCAAAGTTGCTCAAACTTCAAAATGGGCAGAAATGGTTTTGAGGGGATTTGATGATGTTATATTGTTCTCCAAGACATGATACTTGGCAAGATCATCTAATATGTCATATGTGACATGCTAGAATTTTCTTGGAATTTTTAGAGAATATTTCCTTTGTAAATATTTCAAAAGCTTGAAATATCCAGAAAGGGTTTTTGAGGGGTTTGACCAATATTTTGAACATGACCATGTGTTGAAACTCTTATATATGGACAATATATGTCCACTGAGTTTCCCTAAATTTTCACAAATATTTTTAGAGTATGAAAATAATTTTAACCTATTAAAGACCATTTCTTGCCTAAAGAAAAAGCCTTTAAATAAAATAGGAAAATAACTTTTAAAATTATATTTTGTGGTTTATGGAAGTCCTATATCTAATAGGTTTCAAATATACTCTTTGAAATATTTTTCATACCCAAATCAAGTACTTGCAGTGCAAACCTCAATTCAGGGGGTTTTGGAAAACTAATTTTTTAAAATACTTTTTGGCCAAATTATTTTTGTAAGAAAATACTATATTGCTCTAGACACATGGCATGATCATTGGGCAGAAGTTTGGGGCAAGGAGATGAAGTATAAAAGGTGGAGTTGTGTTGACTTTAAAGAGCACTTGAAAAACACATAGAGAAAACCAACTCCAAATAAAAGCCAATTGATGCAAAAAAAATTGTCAAACCACACTTTATCATGATTTATTAGCTCAAGTGTTGTGGCATGAAAATCAGGGTGTGACAGACCTACCCCCCTTACAAGAATCCCGTCCCCGAGATTCCCAAACTAGGCGCGGAAAGGGATACAGAAACTTGGATCTGGGGTAGTCTTCAAGTCCTCATGTTGGTTCTACTTCCGTGTAGTGCTCCATTGAGCTTGAAGTACTTGATGGTGTGGCTTCGTGTATGACACTCTTCTTGATCCAAGTTGCTAATGGGTAGCTCGCGGTAGGTTAGATTGGGCTAGGGGTCGATGGCTCGGTGGTCAATGTCCTCGTAGAGATCGGGCAAGTTAGGAAGTTGGAAACACTTCCGGGGTTGTGATGCATGGAAAGCGTTGTGCACATTAGGTAACTCCGGTGGCAACTCCAGCTGGTAACTGTCTTCTCTTCGTCTCGTAGTGATCTCAGAGGGGGGTTGTTAAATCTTGGAGTGATCTCGAAGGGGGGCGATGAATCTTGGTGTGGGTATCCTTGTCATAGAAATGCTTGGTTCCTTAGAGAGAAGTGGCTTGCAGATACACCTGGTCTTCAATGAGAAAGTTCACTTCTTGATGATGGTGGTGGGTGTAGTTCTTCCTCCTTGGCATGGCAGTCTTCAAATGTTCCTTGACTAGCTTAACGGCTCTTCTTCCATCTTCGGGTGGACAAGTAGGTCACCAAATGATGATGACAACTATCTTGTCTAAGCACTCCATGAAGACTTTGTTCACGGGGTATGTAAAGTAGGCTGGGGAATTAGTGGTGGTTTTTGTTGAGTGTGGGCCAAGGTGTTCTAGATCTAGTGTCAAGGCCCTAAGGTCCTGATCCGACCATGTTGTAGCTTGGTAGGGCGTAAGGGTTTCAAGGATTCTAGTGTGCGAGTGAACATTTATCATCTTATCTTTAAGCACGGTTTCTGAGATGCCAATTGTGCTATCTAGTCCTTTAAACAAATCACATCAT
>NW_025235736.1:4593-5892 GCF_018294505.1 Triticum aestivum | reverse complement strand
GGAGCCCCGAACGGCCAGATCAGCCCTCCCGAGAGAGATTAGGGCTTGGCGGCGGCTCTATGTCGTAAAACGCGATGAAACTTTCTCTCTGATTTTTTTCTCCTCGAACGTGAATATATGGAGATGGAGTTGAGGTCGGTGGATGTCCAGCGGGCCCACGAGATAGGGGGGCGCGCCCAGGGGGAGGGGGCGCCCCCCCACCCTCGTGGAGAGGGTCTGGGCCCCTCGTCTTGATTCTTTCACCAGTATTTTTTATATTTTCCAAAAAGTCACTCCGTGGATTTTCAGGACATTCCGAGAACTTTTCTTTTCTACACATAAAACAACATCATGGCAGTTCTGCTGAAAACAGCGTCAGTCCGGGTTAGTTTCATTCAAATCATGCAAGTTAGAGTCCAAAACAAGGGCAAAAGTGTTTGGAAAAGTAGATACGTTGGAGACGTATCAGTTGCATGGACGTAATAAAACTAACAAACTCCATTAACTGATGTATATGGTTTGCTTAATTATATATATATATCTTGTCTGTCCAATAGGAGGTCAATATGAGTGATCGTGCGTGGATGCACACCGGTTACACTAGTCAGAAAGTTTGGACCGAGGAATGGTTAACAAAAACCAAGGGGTTTGTTAGAGACGCATTTGCAAATGGCCAGAAATTAAGCTGGTGCCCCTGTGTCCGGTGCGACAACTATAATCAGAGGGACGAGCTTGAAATGAGTAAACACCTGCAGAAGTTTGGTTTTACGCCTGGTTACACGGTCTGGACATTACTGTTGGGGAACGTAGTAATTTCAAAAAAAATTCGTACGCACACGCAAGATCATGGTGATGGCATAGCAACGAGAGGGGAGAGTATTGTCCATGTACCCTTGTAGACCGTAAGCGGAAGCGTTATGACAACACGGTTGATGTAGTCGTACGTCTTCACAATCCGACCGATCCAAGCACCGAAGGTACGGCACCTCCGTGTTCAGCTCGATGACGTTCCCCGTGCTCCGATCCAGCAAAGCGTCGGGGATGAGTTCCGTCAGCACGATGGCGTGGTGACGATGATGATGTTCTACCGGCGCAGGGCTTCGCCTAAACTCCGCGACGATATGACCGAGGTGGAATATGGTGGAAGGGGGGGACCGCACACGGCTAAGGAACGATCCGTAGATCAATTTGTGTGTTCTAGGGTGCCCCCCTGCCCCCGTATATAAAAGAGCAAAGGGGGGGTGCGGCTGGCCCTAGGAGGAGGCGCGCCCGAGGAGTCCTACTCCCACCGGGAGTAGGACTCCCCCCCTTTCCTAGTTG
>NW_025235736.1:0-4316 GCF_018294505.1 Triticum aestivum | reverse complement strand
GCCCCCCCCTTCCTTGTCCTATTCGGACTAGGGGGGGAGGGGGCGCGCAGCCTGCCCTGGCCGGCCCTCCTCTTCTCCCTCATGGCCCACTAAGGCCCATTAACCCCCGGGAGGGTTCCGGTAACCCCCCGGTGTTCCGGTAAAATCCCGATTTCACCCGGAACTATTCCGATGTCCAAACATAGGCTTCCAATATATCAATCTTTATGTCTCGGCCATTTCGAGACTTCTCGTCATGTCCGTGATCACATCCGGGACTCCGAACAAACTTCGGTACATCAAAACTTATAAACTCATAATAAAACTGTCATCGTAACGTTAAGCATGCGGACCCTACGGGTTCGAGAACTATGTAGACATGACCTAGAACTATTCTCGGTCAATAACCAATAGCGGAACCTGGATGCCCGTATTGGTTCCTACATATTCTACGAAGATCTTTATCGGTCAAACCGCATAACAACATACGTTGTTCCCTTTGTCATCGGTATGTTACTTGCCCGAGTTCGATCCTCGGTATCCAATACCTAGTTCAATCTCGTTACCGGCAAGTCTCTTTACTCGTTATGTAATGCATCATTCTGTAACTAACTCATTAGCTACATTGCTTGCAAGGCTTATAGTGATGTGCATTACCGAGAGGGCCCAGAGATACCTCTTCGACAATTGGAGTGACAAAACCTAATCTCGAAATACGCCAACCCAACATGTACCTTTGGAGACACCTGTAGTACTCCTTTATAATCACCCAGTTATGTTTTGACGTTTGGTAGTACCCAAAGTGTTCCTCCGGTAAACGTGAGTTGCATAATCTCATAGTTACAGGAACATGTATAAGTCATGAAGAAAGCAATAGCAATATACTAAACGATCTAGTGCTAGGCTAACGGAATGGGTCATGTCGATCACATCATTCTCCTAATGATGTGATCCCATTAATCAAATGACAACACATGTCTATGGTTAGGAAGCATAACCATCTTTGATTAATAAGCTAGTCAAGTACAGGCATACTAGTGACGTTGTGTTTGTCTATGTATTCACACATGTATTATGTTTCCGGTTAATACAATTCTAGCATGAATAATAAACATTTATCATGATATGAGGAAATAAATAATAACTTTATTATTGCCTCTAGGGCATATTTCCTTCAGTCTCCCACTTGCACTAGAGTTATTTTCATCATCCCTTGCATACTATAGTTCATCATGAAGTTCTACTAACTTGGTGATGGTGACTAGAGAATTCTGTCAATCACTATCTTATCTGGAAGATTAACTCCCACTTGATTCAAGCGATTGTAGTACCCAGACAATCTGAGCACATGCTTACTAGTTGAGCCATTCTCCTCCATCTTTTAGCTATATAACTTGTTGGAGACTTCATATCTCTTAACTCGGGTATTTGCTTGAAATATTAACTTCAACTCCTGGAACATCTCATATGGTCCATGATGTTCAAAACATCTTTGAAGTCCCGATTCTAAGCCATAAAGCATGGTGCACAAAACTATCAAGTAGTCATCATATTGAGCTAGCCAAACATTCATAACGTCTGCATCTGCTCTTGCAGTAGGTCTGTCACCTAGCGGTGCATTAAGGACATAATTCTTCTGTGCAGCAATGAGGATAAACCTTAGATCACGGATCCAATCCGCATCATTGCTACTAACATTTTTCAACACAATTTTCTCTAGGAACATATCAAAATAAACATATGAAAGCAACAACGCAAGCTATTGATCTTACAACATAATTTGCAAAATATTACCAGGACTAAGTTCATGATAAATTTAGGTTCAATTAATCATATTACTTAAGAACTCCCACTTAGACAGACATCTCTCTAGTCATCTAAGTGATCACGTGATCCAAATCAATTAAACCATAACCGATCATCACGTGAGATGGAGTAGTTTTCAATGGTGAACATCACTATGTTGATCATATCTACTATATGATTCATGCTCGACCTTTCGGTCTCCGTGTTCCGAGGCCATATCTGCATATGCTAGGCTCGTCAAGTTTAACCTGAGTATTCTGCGTGTGCAAAACTGGCTTGCACCCGTTGTAGATGGACGTAGAGCTTATCACACCCGATCATCACGTGGTGTCTGGGCACGATGAACTTTGGCAACGGTGCATACTCAGGGAGAACACTACTTGATAATTTTTAGTGAGAGATCATGTTAAAATGCTACCATCAATCAAAGAAAGATAAGATGCATAAAGGATAAACATCACATGCAATCAATATAAGTGATATGATATGGCCATCATCTTCTTGTGCTTGTGATCTCCATCTCCGAAGCACCATCATGATCACCATCGTCACCGGCGCGACACCTTGATCTCCATCGTAGAATCGTTGTCGTTTACGCCATCTATTGCTTCTACGACAATCGCTACCGCTTAGTGATAAAGTAAAGCAATTACAGGGCGTTTGCATTTCATACAATAAAGCGACAACCATATGGCTACTGACAGTTGCCGATAACTTCGGTTACAAAACATGATCATCTCATACAATAAAATATAGCATCATGTCTTGGCCATATCACATCACAACATGCCCTACAAAAACAAGTTAGACGTCCTCTACTTTGTTGTTGTAAGTTTTACGTGGCTGCTACAGGCTTAAGCAAGAACCAATCTCACCTATGCATCAAAACCACAACGATAGTTTGTCAAGTTGATGCTGTTTTAACCTTCGCAAGGACCGAGCGTAGCCACACTCGGTTCAACTAAAGTTGGAGAAACTGACACCCGCTAGTCACCTGTGTGCAAAGCACGGCGGTAAAACCAGTCTCGCGTAAGCGTACGCGTAATGTCGGTCCGGGTTGCTTCATCCAACAATACCGCCGAACCCAAGTATGACATGCTGGTAAGCAGTATGACTTATATCGCCCACAACTCACTTGTGTTCTACTCGTGCATATAACATCAAACCATAAAAACCTAGGCTCGGATGCCATTGTTGGGGAACGTAGTAATTTCAAAAAATTTCCTACGCACACGCAAGATCATGGTGATGCATAGCAACGAGAGGGGAGAGTGTTGTCTACGTACCCTCGTAGACCGAAGCGGAAGCGTTAACGCAACGTAGAGGAAGTAGTCGTACGTCCTCCCGGTCCGACCGATCCAAGCACCGTTACTCCGGCACCTCTGAGTTCTTGACACGCGTACAGCTCGATGACGCACCCCGGTCTCCGATCCAGCAGAGGCGCGGGGAGGAGTTCCGTCAGCACGACGGCGTGGTGACGATCTTGATGTTCTCCTGTCGCAGGGCTTCGCCTAAGCACCGCTACAATATGACCGAGGTATAATATCGTGGAGGGGGGCACCGCACACGGCTAAGGAACGATCTCAATGATCAACTTGTGTGTCTAGGGTGCCCCCTACCCCCGTATATAAAGGAGGGAAGGAGGAGGCCGGCCCAAGGGGAAGGCGCGCCCTAGGGGGGCAAACCTACTCCAAGTAGGTTTGCCCCTCCCCTTTCCTATTCGGAGTAGGAGAAGGAAGGAAGAGGAGGGAGGAGAGAAGAAAAGGGGGGGCCTGCCCCCTTCCCAATTCGGATTGGGCTTGGGGGGGGGGGGGCGCCCCCTCCCTTGCTCCTTCTCCCTCCCTTCCACTAAGGCCCAATAAGGCCCATATACTTACCGGGGGGTTTCGGTAACCTCCCGGAGCTCCGGTATATTTCCAATCTCACCCGGAACCTTTCCGGTGTCCAAATATATCCGTCCAATATATCAATCTTTATGTCTCGATCATTTCGAGACTCCTCGTCATGTCCGTGATCACATCCGGGACTCCGAACAACCTTCGGTACATCAAAATACATAAACTCATAATGAAACTGTCATCGAAACCTTAAGCGTGCGGACCCTACGGTTCGAGAACAATGTAGACATGACCGAGACATGTCTCCGGTCAATAACCAATAGTGGGACCTGGATGCCCATATTGGTTCCTACATATTCTACGAAGATCTTTATCGGTCAGACCGCATAACAACATACGTTGTTCCCTTTGTCATCGGTATGTTACTTGCCCGAGATTCGATTGTCGGTATCCAATACCTAGTTCAATCTCGTTACCGGCAAGTCTCTTTACTCGTTCCGTAATACATCATCTCGCAACTAACTCATTAGTTGCAATGCTTGCAAGGCTTAAGTGATGTGCATTACTGAGAGGGCCCAGAGATACCTCTCCGACATTCGGAGTGACAAATCCTAATCTCGAAATACGCCAACTCAACAAGTACCTTTGGAGACACCTGTAGAGCACCTTTATAATCACCCAGTTACGTTGTGA
>NW_025235735.1:0-5892 GCF_018294505.1 Triticum aestivum | reverse complement strand
TATACGTTTTATGTCCTTGGGGCATGGCATTTTTTCAATAGCATCAACTTTGGCTTTATCAACTTCAATACCTCTCTCGGAGATCTTGTGCCCCAAGACAATGCCTTCATTAACCATAAAGTGACACTTTTCCCAATTCAAGACGAGACTAGTGTCTTCGCATCTCTGCAAAACTCGATCAAGGTTGCTCAAACAATCATCAAAGGAGGATCCATGGACGGAGAAGTCATCCATGAATACCTCACAAATCTTTTCACAAAAATCAGAAAATATAGCCATCATGCATCTTTGAAAGGTAGCAGGTGCATTACATAAACCAAAAGGCATACGTCTATAAGCAAAAGTACCAAAATGGCAAGTAAAAGTAGTTTTAGATTGATCCTGCGCGGACACAGGTATTTGAGAGAATCCAGAATAACCATCTAGAAAGCAAAAATGTGTGTGCTTGGATAACCTTTCTAGAATGTGATCAATAAAAGGTAAAGGGTAATGATCTTTCTTAGTAGCTTTATTTAACTTACGAAAATCAATTACCATCCTATAGCCTGTAATAATTCTTTGCGGGATCAATTCATCTTTATCATTAGGAACAACGGTGATACCTCCCTTTTTAGGGACACAATGGACAGGGCTTACTCATTCACTATCAGCAACGGGATAAATAATACCTGCCTCTAGGAGTTTTAGAATCTTCTTTCTTACCACTTCCTTCATTTTGGGGTTTAATCGTCTTTGAGGATCTCTAACTGGTTTGGCATCTTTCTCCACTGAAATTTTGTGTTGACATAATGTGGGACTAATTCCCTTACGATCATCCAGAGTATATCCAATAGCAGCTCGGTGCTTCTTCAGAGTTTTCAATAATCTTTTTTCTTCTTTCTCTGAAAGGTTAGCACTAATAATAACAGGATATATTTCTTTTTCATCAAGATAAGCATACTTGAGATTATCAGGTAAGGGTTTGAGTTCAAACACGGGATCACCTTTGGGTGGAGGGGGATCCTCAAGAATTTCAACGGGAAGGTTATGTTTTAGCATAGGTTCTTGTTTAAGGAACATTTCGTCTATTTCTTCCCTTTCCTTCATAAACATATCATTTTCATGGTCTAACAAATATTGTTCTAACGGATCAGTTGGGGGAACAGCAATGGAAGCAAGACCAATAATTTCATCCTTACTAGGGGGTTCCCTTTCAAGAGGTTGTATACTAAACTTAGCGAAATTAAACTCATGAGACATACCATCTATGCCAACAATGACAATATTCTTTTCACAATCAATCTTAGCACTAGCAGTATTCAAGAAAGGTCTACCAAAAATAATGGGACAAAAATTATCTTGTGGGGAAGCAAGAACAAGGAAATCAGCAGGGTATTTAATCTTTCCACACAAGACTTCAACATCTCTGACAAGCTTAATAGTAACATCAATGGTAACATCAATGTCCCTATTAGCAAGCTTAATAGTAACATCAATGTCTTGCAATTTTTTAGAATCCTCAAATTCCAAAAGGAAAAAAGATATACTCAAATTTTATTTTATTTTATTTTGGTTAAATCTGGTCAAACTATGGTCAAACTAATTATTCAAGAAGTATTAATGTTGCTACATAATTATTCAAGAATATTAGTGTTACTAAATAATTATTTCAAATTTTTGACTTTTGGTCAAATCTGGTCAAACTATCATCAAATCTGGTCAAACTATGGTCAAACTGTGGTCAATCTTATTCAAGAAATATTAGTGTTACTAACTGTTTTCTAGAATAATAGTTCCAAACTCAAACGGTAAAACGTGTGACCTAATGCTCAAGCTAGTGTGCTGAGGGTTAATAGGATTGACAGCTTACATTTGTCAGGAAAACAATAAGTGCAGACTTGGAAAGTAGAGGGAATAGAACTCCGAAGTTAAGTGTGCTCAGGCTGGGGGAATGAGAGGATGGGTGACCGGCCGGGAAGTTAGACGACTTGGAATGAGTGATCCACACTTGAGCAGTTAAGAGGGGTGATTAGAGACTAAATCATCAAATAATTCAGAAAATTGAAAATCGAGCCGAACCGGTACTAAAGGTGGGGGGCCTTTAGTCTCCACCCTTTAGTGTCGGTTGCAGAACCGGCACTAAAGGCCCTTACGAACCGGTTTTAAAGCTCCGTTTTCTACTAGTGAACACAGGTGGAAAGCATTTTTGGTGGTGCTTTCGAGCACCAAGCCACGATTTCTAGGGTGAAAGCCCAAGGTCTGGCCTTCATTGGTTCTACCTGGCAATGACCTTGCTGGAGGCATTGTTTTGGGATCTCGGTCTTTATTCAGGGTGAAAACTTGAGATCCTTGATCGGCGACGGCAACGTTTTGCATCGTTTTCTTCTTGGAGGCATCGCTTTTGGAGAACCTCATTTGCTGTCTGAGTGTTGTCTTTGATGATGGTTATAGTGTTGTTATTGCGAGTGTTTCGTCACCGCGATGGGGTCTTTGTTTTTTTATTTTTCTCTTTTTTATTTTGTTCTTGCTTGTGTGCATCATGTATGTCTTTCGATGTCATGTTGGTGCAGAGGCTGCATGCAATTGATATCTTGGTGATATTAATATATTCCTCTTTAAAAAAACCTATACGTCTGGGTTGTCCACGAAACCTCATATCGAGGACAGATGTAGGGACGATATGAGGGCTCGCGGACGCGCCCGGTTAGCCCGCCACATAGAACACGTCCACCGAGACCACCTTTATTCTTTCTTTTCCTTCTCTCTCTTCATCTCCACCAATCACGTGCAAGTGACCTGACATATGAGAGGAAAAAAAGAGGTGTGTGGCTGTATGGACGGACAAATAGGGTATCAAAATGGACACGTCTGGCCACTGACAGGGCGCGTCCATTGGCGTTTAGGGGGTTAGATTTGGTAAGACCGGCTCTAGATGCTATAAGGAACAAACTATCAACATGCATGTCTCAGTTCACATGTTTTTCAGAAAAGATGAGTACAAATAAGCTTGGAACAATCAATAGATTCTTCGATACTTGGTTGCATGAAATATGAATATTTTGAGTAATTAATAAGATGAGAATTAATACTAAAAATACATATGATTATTGTGTTTGATTACTATATAGTTGTAAAATATTACATAAATATAAATAACATAACAGAATGGAAATTCTCATGCATATATGCATGTTGAGGTGGACCTTTTCATATGCATGATTGCATGTTGCGGTGGGCCTTTCATGCAGGCTGTATACTAGGGTGGTATGCTTGTATGTTAAGAGAAATAGGTTGATATAGAATAACTATTTAGATATAAAAGGTTAGGTTCTCTCCATTGTATTCCCTCATACTACGTTTTATGGAAGGATCTGCATCCACTCAAACCTCTTTTCAAGAACTCTTTGTATTATTGTGATACATTTAAACAACTTTGGGCCTTTTTTGTTGGATTATAAGAGCACGTGATTGTGATGTCATGGCACATGGATCCAGTTGGAATAAAAAATGCATGAATATGTAATAGATTTTCTTTGGTTCCACAATTAAAAAGAAAACATTGAAACTTCCCTGAAATATTAATGTATGGATGGTTGTCATAGAAACAAAAGTAAAATTTCGATGAGGTTAGACTATGATGAATTTTTTCATCGAAATACATAATAACTAAACTATATAGTATCCTATGAATCAAACAAGTCAAGTAGAAAATTTATTATGGAATATAATCATTAAAATGCTTCTAAAATTCAAAACTTTTTACCAAAAAGGAGAAACACAATTTTATAGGATCAAATGGACATGACATTGCAACCTTTTTCTATGTTTTTTAGAATTATGCGAATCAAATAGGCCCTCACCATGTCCACCACACAAGGCAAAGGTCATGCATATCATTGGTGATCCACGAACGATAGACTCACACGTATACATATGTATATAATTATGTGTTTTCACTGTTTAGTAATGTTAGGAGCATCTAGAAGTTTATGTTTAGATTCTATTCTAAATTACAAGTCTTATACTCTAGAAACCTCTTCTAAAGAGTATAGTAGATCTTAAGAATATGACCGAAAATGATATATACAAACAAGAAGTGTGATTATATTAGTTTCTTTGGATACATAGTGACATCCATTGTAAAAATAGAGTTTCTTAAACATATAAAAGTAAATAAGAACATCTTAAGCTTCAGTTTAGCATTAGAAAATGTATTTGTAATGATTAATATTCGAATGATATGACTAATTTGTATCATAATATATATTATCATGCTCAAATTATTAGTCCTACTAGTTTTATCTGAAGATATACATTCAACATACTATATAAATGAAGCATATCAACAACAATAAAATATATACTTAGCGAGAAAAGTAGTTATAAATAAGTAAAAAGTTTAGTATAAATTATATATAGTTTTATACTAAAGTTATTTTTCAATGTTAGGAATAATATTATTACATTTCCAAAGATTTTGATTCGTAACTTATGAAAATATTAAATTTTATACTTAATTGTAACTCAAAAGTTAATAAATTTATACACAATAAACATGTAATAAGTTATTCAATAAATAAATTTGTTTAAAATCTATACTACTATTAAACAAGAGAACATTTTCTTTTCAAAAACCACCCCGTTAAGTGTACCTTGGCTGATTTGTGCCGTCAGATTATGCCGCTTAATGACATCTAATGGTTTAGATACATCTGATGTGAGGCCACAGTTACGTGTAGCAATTACTATTGGCGGACGATACTCTGCCGAGCGAACGAAATTTCCCAACTACAACACACCTATCCCGTCGTCATCTCCTCTAATCACGGGAGACAACATCGCCAGTCTGAATCCTGCCTCCTCCCCCGCGAGCTCCCCGGGAGTTCCTCCACAAGGAAACCGCGCCGCCCGCCGCTACCCACGCATGGCCCTGCTCCTCCATCTTTAATTCGTTGCGAGCATGAATGCAGCAGTTCTGCCGCCGCCCCCAGTCCCTCATCCCGTTCCCCTCTTCCGCGCATCTGGCGATTCAGTGCAATGGCGAGGAACGTCGACTGGCGGCTGCTCGACCGATGCGTGGCCACGACGAGAATGGTGCAACAGCCGGTACAAGCAGCGGGAGCAGCGGTCAAACCACGGGCACGGCTGGGGAGTGAAACGTGCGTAGATGAGATTCTCCAGATCGTTCTCTTCTCTCTCCCTACCAATCCTTCTTGCTTCCTCTCTTGTGTCTCTCAATGCCACTATATGCAGGTTTTGACATGCCTTTGGTTTGTGTTGGCAGGAACTCCAATTCACGCTCTGTTTTGATGGATCTCACTACGCTGATGAGGTGTTTGACGAAATGCAAAGCGAGAGAAAAAGTAGAGATGAGACACGGTTCAGTTTTCTCTTCAGGCAATGAATGTCTTTTTCTCTTTTGCTCTGGCCAGCAACATAGCCGGCTCCTCCTCTTTTGTGTGAAGTTACACAAACACACACATGTACGGCATGTAGCCATGCTCAAGCATACTCGGCACCCACAGACGTTGCTACAGTGCAGGGACACACGCAGCAGCCTACTGTCATCTCCCCATGCTACTACACACGAGCATGGTCCATACAGTGTCTAGATTCCAACAAGGATTACATTAACAGTTTGAACTGGGCTTGATTTCTTTTTTGGTTAAGATTCAAACAAGATTTGGTGTTACTCTACTTTTACTACTCCCTCTGTTCACTTTTATAAGGCGCTGTAGACGTTTCAGACATCGTGCAAAACAGCTCAATTTCAGTTGTCTGAAACGACTTATAAAAGTGAATGGAGGGAGTATTAATTGTTTCCTTATCATTATTTCAGTGCTGTGGTAGAGAACATTTACCTATTACGTACTTCTTCGTTAACGGCCGAATGTGCTGTTTGAACTGTTTTCC
>NW_025235734.1:0-5892 GCF_018294505.1 Triticum aestivum | reverse complement strand
ATATCTGTATTACATGGGTGTGGTGCAAGTTTACATCAGTACACATATTTCCCGCAAAAAGAGAAATACATCCCTACACACACAAGTGTATCATCACATTAGTCTTTTAACAACAAATAACTCACACAAGTAACTTCGATTAAAAAAAATCTTAAACCTCTAAGAGATATGTGTAAATAATTGTATCGATCTATGCTGCTAATCTGGTTCTAATACTGTCCACTAAAACCACTCAATTTGATATAATTAATAGAAATGGCTATATATGTAAAGAGGCACATGAATTGTTTCCATCTGAGTATAGCTTCCCCTGCTAGGATTTAAGTGGCATATGGTGTTTATTCTATATGATGAATAAGCAGTTATTATCAACACAAACATTTTTAGCACATCAACTAAACATGTTCACATATGTTCTGTCTAAACTCTAAACACATGAGCAATAGTGCAACATGAATAATATATTTCGCAACGGTCTACAATACACATAAGAGAATTAAGGGTACTACAACATCATGCAAGTCCAAAGGAAGACGCCAGATTCCAAGAATGCAACATCACATTTTTCAAAAGTGGATATATCTTGTGCATAGCAAGTAGCAACACATTATTGGTTAGTTGCCTAACTAAACAAGGATGAGTAGCGCCACAACAGCTGGGCAGATGACACAAGTTTTTCTCAAGGATAAACTTCACAATTCTAGATGAGCTTCAACCACTGCTTTCATTGCCAATAACATATGATGTAAGGTTCGTAGTTATCTTTTTATGACAAGCGTGTACACTTCTGATTTTTCCAAATGATTACTTTATCACACAAACTAAATTGCAATACATAACAAAGTGAAATTACCTCGTATCTATATTCTGCATGTGGTCATTGTATAATGTGGAAGAAAAAAATCAACAAAACATGCAGAAACTGACCAAGATCTACAAACTGTGCAGGAACACCATATCAGGCTTAGCAGGGGATGTAAGTTCAGATTTTTCTTCCAATAGATGTACAAATCTCTACTCCTAATGGACGAGTTGGTTGAATAGTCCCACCATTTTCGTTCGGTTTTTTTCGTCCGGTTTATTTTCGTCTCACTTCCCAGCACCACTCCCACATTTTTTTTTCTTCACACTTAAAACCGATTAAAAACTGAATCGTGTCTGATACTGCTTCCATTTATTCGTGCTTACTTTGGCAGGTGTCGATTCAATCCAATCATGTAAATATTTGGTAATTAAGAATTCAAAAATAATACCATATACAGAAGATCACCTTCCAAACAAATCACCTCCCTCTCCGATTTATTTCTCCTACCGATCTCCTTCTATACTTAGCTCTGCCCAGAAAAAAACACAACCGTCGAAGCCACCGATCCTCTCGCACACTTTTATGTAGCCCAAGAAATCCTCTCACACGATCCTCGCAATAACTACAGAATATATCCTTCCCCAATTATCGCTTTCCTTGCCCGAGCGAGATCATGGTCCCTTCTCCCCTCCTCCCTCCCACAGCTCGCTCAGGTTTTCTTCCGCGACACCTATCCTCTTCCGGCCTCTTCCTGGAGCCCTCAGCTTCGTGCTCGTAGGAATCAGAGGCGGTGACGCTCGACGTTGTCACGTCGAGGCTGGATCTAGGGGATAGGCAGGCGGCGCGTCACGGGAAGAGGAGCATGTACCTCATGGAGTCAAAGCTTGTGTGGGGCCGTTTGGCGATGCTCGACCGCGGCAGGGAGGCGAGGACGGGTGAACGCATATGTGCCTGCTCGCCGAGCGTCGCGACGTTGATGGGCTGGGGCTTGATGTTGAGGCCCTCCGCTTCCTGCATCTCTTCGTGTCGATGGCCAGAGGCACACACCGGTACTAGAAACACGATGGCCAGAGGTATACCGTTACTGGAAACACAATCCTGGATCTCTTCCGTGTATGTTCCCAAGGGTGTATTTTTAGTTGTTTACCATGTATCTTATCTTTGTCTATAGTCACCAATAGGATTAGAAGTCTGAATGCGCAGAATCTATATTAAACAGTACCTGCCCTTATTATTTCTAACATAAAATCTTGTTTTGTTGACAGTAAGCAACCACCTAATTTTAGGAAGTACAGTGTGGTGGCAAAAAAACTGATATTCAAGACTAAGTTTTCTACAGATGATGATCCAAAATGCATAGAAACATGGGTAGAGATGGGAAACTGTGAAAGCGATGGGAACTATCTGGTACGAACAGTGTCATCATCTTATAATGCTTCATCTATGTACACCATAATGATGCATCTTACGTATCTATCTATTGTATCTGAAACCTTAATGCAATTAACTATTGATTTTGCCCTACAACAGGAATACATGATTGAGCGATCTAGCAGATACTTATGAACTTCTAAAGCTCGGTTGTTCATATTATCATGGATGAGATGATAAGGAAGCGCCTGATATAGTAAGTGTCGATCTTCCGGTCTTGGCATTTTTAGATTCCTTGAGGTAGCTCAACAAATTTGCTGCAATGCTTTGTAGGATCATTTTGCAGAGTTTACTGAAATGGTACCTGGTTTGAATTTGGTTATTTGCTCTATTTGTTTATTTATTTTCCTAGCAACAATCCGCTATTAGAAGCTTGGCTCTGAATTTGGATGTAAATCTCATGTTACCAGGTTTGCCATGACATGAATGCACCGTTGCCCCACTATTTCGTTACACCGCAGTACTCACATTTTACTAGCAATCAGCTAATCAGTGACTGCAGTGATGTTCCCGTCATCATGGCACTGCAAATAGGTGTCCGTGTAATTAAATTAGACATGGACACATGGTGCTAAATTCTTCTAAAGATGATACTGACATTCTCCATCGAGGTACTGAATATGACTTCCATGGATAGTACTCATATTTATGCCTACCAATCTTTGTAAGTGTGGAACCTATATAATTCTCTTCGTATAAAATACTACTCCATCCATCTCAAAATACTGAAGTTGAACTCAACCAGCGATACTTATTTCGAGATGAATTGAGTATTATTTTGGGAAAGGCATCTAGCTGTGTTTTAATAAAACTCTTCAGGTTTGTATGTTGAGATTGTCTTCAGCAAATAATATTTCTATGAGATGTAGATTAACGACAACTAACAAGGACTGCCATGATTATGATATAGTGAAGCATCCACACTTCTACCCATTTATCTCTTCTGCTCAACTATAATATAGTGAAGCATCAAAGCTCACATGATTTTCCCCTTGTTTGTGTAGAGTACATGGATGATTCTTACACCTATGCTTTTGATAGGCTGATGAACATTGGCATTGAGACAAGGTTGGTTAGTGCTTCACAAGGACCAGCTCTAAGCATGACTTGTGCAGATATGTGAAAGAAGCCTAGGTAGGCCTCCTTTCTGAAGAAAAAATATATATGGGAAAGAAGACTAGATGAAAAATCTGGGGGAAGACTTTGGTGAAGAAGAAAAAGGTGAATTTTATCTGTTCAACAAAATCAAGTTAGTTCCTGCACTTTGATATTATGAATCACGGTATAGTAATCAGGAGTGCTTATCAATCAATATTTTATATGTTTGCTAGAAATTGAAGAATCAAATATCTATCTGGTAGCCTATAACGGGTTTTGAGGCTGGTTCATTGCTACACATATAGTGGAGAGCTTCCTAAAAATTGGAGGGGACTTGTTGTAGCCTTATAATGTATTATCTCGGGTATTACATTTCCCATTCCATTTGCCAACATTTTGAATGAGTTTAAATGTTAGCACTCTTAGACAATTGACAATGTTTATTCAAAAGATTATACTGCAGTTCTACGTGAGTTTCTCATCATAATTCTTTAAATTTCAAATCAGATACAAGTGCAACAAAATATAGACATGACAAGCTACTGAGCTTTCACATTTGAATGCTAATGTTCCTTTGCAGACATGGGTTTATTACCATGGTGCTAGCATTAGGTTTATCTTGGAATTGGGTCTCTCCTGTTCCTATGTTTATTGAGACGGTTCAACCTTCTAAACTTTTTTTTGCTTTTCTTTGTTATTTCAATTTTTGGTGGATTTCTTGCCTTACATGCACCTTGTACCATGTGCAACAGTGTCTTCTTGCGGTCTATTTTCTATTATATAAAAAGTAGTATTTTTCCATTTAGCTTCTTCATGGTCAACAGGATTCACTAATAGCATGGGATGAAATTTGTATTGGCTTTGTACAGAGGAATAGAAGTTTCATATTCTCATACTTGCTTTCCATGTTATTCTGTTGCTGGCTCATAGTTTCACCAATTTACAGTTGCAGGATTCCAGCTATGTTATGGTTCTATATTTTGTGCCTTTTATCTCTCATGCATAAGAAATTACGCTATACAGAAAGTTGACTTTCAAGAAACAATTATTCCACAACACTTTACGTGGATTCTAAAATGAACATTGAATGTCAAGAAACATTTATTCCAGAAAGTTGCAGTTTGCTTGTGAAACATACAATTCTTGTTGTAAGTAATAGTACTACTGTAACAAGTTTTTCGAATTTTTAATTTATATTGGGTGTTGTCATGGTAAGAGACACTTTTGTATTGTGCATATATTTCTTGCTATTTGTTTTCCATCTTGTCGAAGTTGGTAAAATATTTAGACGTCACCTACCCGAGTTTCCGAATGAATGTTGAAGTTTTGTTTGTTGATCTGATAATATGCTAGCCTAGCATCGAACATATTAAAAAATACCACTGAAATTAATGTATTGTGTAATCATGTCTACATATGTTTGCCTATTCTCTTGTTAGGTGGCATCAACTAAAGCAAAGCTTTGGTTTATAAATGGATGCAAAGCAATTAACATGTTGAATTTTACATGGGAGGAGAGGGTGCACTATATCCTCCATATGACTTTATTCACCAGTTGCTATGTATATTCATGTTTCCTTTGGCAAGTAATGTATATTCACAGAACTCCTTAATTTGAAAACCATCATGTTATATCTTGACACTTGTGCTTGTGATATAATTCTTGTGTATTCTGAAGTTAAAACACACACAGTACAAACGCCGATGTTTACAAACACGTACATACACTCATCCTTATGAACACATGCATGCACACTCTACCCCTATGAGCACCTCCGAGATACTGAGCTAGTTGGTCTTGAGATTATCGACAAAAACATCACCCAACATGACAATCGTCACTATTTTCAAATGAATGTGACAATGAGAGAATATTAACGTGAGGTGTTTATTGAATTCATGCTCCAGACAACTCATCCAAAAATCTGAACTCGATGGACAATATATTTTAACCCCCCCCCCTCACGTTTAGGCTTATTTAGTGCTTAGATGTGTGATCGATGTAGGCCGTAGGATCTTCTATTTTAATAATGCCTTGGCGGGGTCTTGAACTCAAAAGACCTCTTGGCTTGGATACCATATTGATTCATGCTTCAGACAACTTATTCAAAAGTTTGAACTAATGAAGAGAGATGGGCAATATATTTCAACTAAATGTAATGCACTATCATCCGTTGATAGAAAGGATATGAACAATCAAAAAGAAGAGAGATGACTATGTGATAGCAAGGTCGGAGGTGAGGTCCAAGGTTTATCACAAAATAGGAGGCAGCTAGGGAGAATGAACATGATGTCACGTCTTGTTGCAATGGTGAATAAGGAGGAAATGGAAAGGAATAAAGAGATATGAAATGTTACCTTATGTCTTCCCACAATCTTGGTATGTATCTAAAAGTATATCTTTCCCTACTAATAAAGCACGGAGTGCTTCTGGTCGTACGTCGTCGTCACTTTTGCAAAAAAGCCCCTCTATTTTCAAGAATTCAACCCGCAGTCCCTGTTTAAGTGGATCGGGGAAAACGATTCGAAACACCCTGTCGTTTGGATTATTCAACCCG
>NW_025235733.1:0-5895 GCF_018294505.1 Triticum aestivum | reverse complement strand
ATATCTGTATTACATGGGTGTGGTGCAAGTTTACATCAGTACACATATTTCCCGCAAAAAGAGAAATACATCCCTACACACACAAGTGTATCATCACATTAGTCTTTTAACAACAAATAACTCACACAAGTAACTTCGATTAAAAAAAATCTTAAACCTCTAAGAGATATGTGTAAATAATTGTATCGATCTATGCTGCTAATCTGGTTCTAATACTGTCCACTAAAACCACTCAATTTGATATAATTAATAGAAATGGCTATATATGTAAAGAGGCACATGAATTGTTTCCATCTGAGTATAGCTTCCCCTGCTAGGATTTAAGTGGCATATGGTGTTTATTCTATATGATGAATAAGCAGTTATTATCAACACAAACATTTTTAGCACATCAACTAAACATGTTCACATATGTTCTGTCTAAACTCTAAACACATGAGCAATAGTGCAACATGAATAATATATTTCGCAACGGTCTACAATACACATAAGAGAATTAAGGGTACTACAACATCATGCAAGTCCAAAGGAAGACGCCAGATTCCAAGAATGCAACATCACATTTTTCAAAAGTGGATATATCTTGTGCATAGCAAGTAGCAACACATTATTGGTTAGTTGCCTAACTAAACAAGGATGAGTAGCGCCACAACAGCTGGGCAGATGACACAAGTTTTTCTCAAGGATAAACTTCACAGTTCTAGATGAGCTTCAACCACTGCTTTCATTGCCAATAACATATGATGTAAGGTTCGTAGTTATCTTTTTATGACAAGCGTGTACACTTCTGATTTTTCCAAATGATTACTTTATCACACAAACTAAATTGCAATACATAACAAAGTGAAATTACCTCGTATCTATATTCTGCATGTGGTCATTGTATAATGTGGAAGAAAAAAATCAACAAAACATGCAGAAACTGACCAAGATCTACAAACTGTGCAGGAACACCATATCAGGCTTAGCAGGGGATGTAAGTTCAGATTTTTCTTCCAATAGATGTACAAATCTCTACTCCTAATGGACGAGTTGGTTGAATAGTCCCACCATTTTCGTTCGGTTTTTTTCGTCCGGTTTATTTTCGTCTCACTTCCCACCACCAATCCCACATTATTTTTTTTTCTTCACACTTAAAACCGATTAAAAACTGAATCGTGTCTGATACTGCTTCCATTTATTCGTGCTTACTTTGGCAGGTGTCGATTCAATCCAATCATGTAAATATTTGGTAATTAAGAATTCAAAAATAATACCATATACAGAAGATCACCTTCCAAACAAATCACCTCCCTCTCCGATTTATTTCTCCTACCGATCTCCTTCTATACTTAGCTCTGCTCAGAAAAAAACACAACCGTCGAAGCCACCGATCCTCTCGCACACTTTTATGTAGCCCAAGAAATCCTCTCACACGATCCTCGCAATAACTACAGAATATATCCTTCCCCAATTATCGCTTTCCTTGCCCGAGCGAGATCATGGTCCCTTCTCCCCTCCTCCCTCCCACAGCTCGCTCAGGTTTTCTTCCGCGACACCTATCCTCTTCCGGCCTCTTCCTGGAGCCCTCAGCTTCGTGCTCGTAGGAATCGGAGGCGGTGACGCTCGACGTTGTCACGTCGAGGCTGGATCTAGGGGATAGGCAGGCGGCGCGTCACGGGAAGAGGAGCATGTACCTCATGGAGTCAAAGCTTGTGTGGGGCCGTTTGGCGATGCTCGACCGCGGCAGGGAGGCGAGGATGGGTGAACGCATATGTGCCTGCTCGCCGAGCGTCGCGACGTTGATGGGCTGGGGCTTGATGTTGAGGCCCTCCGCTTCCTGCATCTCTTCGTGTCGATGGCCAGAGGCACACACCGGTACTAGAAACACGATGGCCAGAGGTATACCGTTACTGGAAACACAATCCTGGATCTCTTCCGTGTATGTTCCCAAGGGTGTATTTTTAGTTGTTTACCATGTATCTTATCTTTGTCTATAGTCACCAATAGGATTAGAAGTCTGAATGCGCAGAATCTATATTAAACAGTACCTGCCCTTATTATTTCTAACATAAAATCTTGTTTTGTTGACAGTAAGCAACCACCTAATTTTAGGAAGTACAGTGTGGTGGCAAAAAAACTGATATTCAAGACTAAGTTTTCTACAGATGATGATCCAAAATGCATAGAAACATGGGTAGAGATGGGAAACTGTGAAAGCGATGGGAACTATCTGGTACGAACAGTGTCATCATCTTATAATGCTTCATCTATGTACACCATAATGATGCATCTTACGTATCTATCTATTGTATCTGAAACCTTAATGCAATTAACTATTGATTTTGCCCTACAACAGGAATACATGATTGAGCGATCTAGCAGATACTTATGAACTTCTAAAGCTCGGTTGTTCATATTATCATGGATGAGATGATAAGGAAGCGCCTGATATAGTAAGTGTCGATCTTCCGGTCTTGGCATTTTTAGATTCCTTGAGGTAGCTCAACAAATTTGCTGCAATGCTTTGTAGGATCATTTTGCAGAGTTTACTGAAATGGTACCTGGTTTGAATTTGGTTATTTGCTCTATTTGTTTATTTATTTTCCTAGCAACAATCCGCTATTAGAAGCTTGGCTCTGAATTTGGATGTAAATCTCATGTTACCAGGTTTGCCATGACATGAATGCACCGTTGCCCCACTATTTCGTTACACCGCAGTACTCACATTTTACTAGCAATCAGCTAATCAGTGACTGCAGTGATGTTCCCGTCATCATGGCACTGCAAATAGGTGTCCGTGTAATTAAATTAGACATGGACACATGGTGCTAAATTCTTCTAAAGATGATACTGACATTCTCCATCGAGGTACTGAATATGACTTCCATGGATAGTACTCATATTTATGCCTACCAATCTTTGTAAGTGTGGAACCTATATAATTCTCTTCGTATAAAATACTACTCCATCCATCTCAAAATACTGAAGTTGAACTCAACCAGCGATACTTATTTCGAGATGAATTGAGTATTATTTTGGGAAAGGCATCTAGCTGTGTTTTAATAAAACTCTTCAGGTTTGTATGTTGAGATTGTCTTCAGCAAATAATATTTCTATGAGATGTAGATTAACGACAACTAACAAGGACTGCCATGATTATGATATAGTGAAGCATCCACACTTCTACCCATTTATCTCTTCTGCTCAACTATAATATAGTGAAGCATCAAAGCTCACATGATTTTCCCCTTGTTTGTGTAGAGTACATGGATGATTCTTACACCTATGCTTTTGATAGGCTGATGAACATTGGCATTGAGACAAGGTTGGTTAGTGCTTCACAAGGACCAGCTCTAAGCATGACTTGTGCAGATATGTGAAAGAAGCCTAGGTAGGCCTCCTTTCTGAAGAAAAAATATATATGGGAAAGAAGACTAGATGAAAAATCTGGGGGAAGACTTTGGTGAAGAAGAAAAAGGTGAATTTTATCTGTTCAACAAAATCAAGTTAGTTCCTGCACTTTGATATTATGAATCACGGTATAGTAATCAGGAGTGCTTATCAATCAATATTTTATATGTTTGCTAGAAATTGAAGAATCAAATATCTATCTGGTAGCCTATAACGGGTTTTGAGGCTGGTTCATTGCTACACATATAGTGGAGAGCTTCCTAAAAATTGGAGGGGACTTGTTGTAGCCTTATAATGTATTATCTCGGGTATTACATTTCCCATTCCATTTGCCAACATTTTGAATGAGTTTAAATGTTAGCACTCTTAGACAATTGACAATGTTTATTCAAAAGATTATACTGCAGTTCTACGTGAGTTTCTCATCATAATTCTTTAAATTTCAAATCAGATACAAGTGCAACAAAATATAGACATGACAAGCTACTGAGCTTTCACATTTGAATGCTAATGTTCCTTTGCAGACATGGGTTTATTACCATGGTGCTAGCATTAGGTTTATCTTGGAATTGGGTCTCTCCTGTTCCTATGTTTATTGAGACGGTTCAACCTTCTAAACTTTTTTTTGCTTTTCTTTGTTATTTCAATTTTTGGTGGATTTCTTGCCTTACATGCACCTTGTACCATGTGCAACAGTGTCTTCTTGCGGTCTATTTTCTATTATATAAAAAGTAGTATTTTTCCATTTAGCTTCTTCATGGTCAACAGGATTCACTAATAGCATGGGATGAAATTTGTATTGGCTTTGTACAGAGGAATAGAAGTTTCATATTCTCATACTTGCTTTCCATGTTATTCTGTTGCTGGCTCATAGTTTCACCAATTTACAGTTGCAGGATTCCAGCTATGTTATGGTTCTATATTTTGTGCCTTTTATCTCTCATGCATAAGAAATTACGCTATACAGAAAGTTGACTTTCAAGAAACAATTATTCCACAACACTTTACGTGGATTCTAAAATGAACATTGAATGTCAAGAAACATTTATTCCAGAAAGTTGCAGTTTGCTTGTGAAACATACAATTCTTGTTGTAAGTAATAGTACTACTGTAACAAGTTTTTCGAATTTTTAATTTATATTGGGTGTTGTCATGGTAAGAGACACTTTTGTATTGTGCATATATTTCTTGCTATTTGTTTTCCATCTTGTCGAAGTTGGTAAAATATTTAGACGTCACCTACCCGAGTTTCCGAATGAATGTTGAAGTTTTGTTTGTTGATCTGATAATATGCTAGCCTAGCATCGAACATATTAAAAAATACCACTGAAATTAATGTATTGTGTAATCATGTCTACATATGTTTGCCTATTCTCTTGTTAGGTGGCATCAACTAAAGCAAAGCTTTGGTTTATAAATGGATGCAAAGCAATTAACATGTTGAATTTTACATGGGAGGAGAGGGTGCACTATATCCTCCATATGACTTTATTCACCAGTTGCTATGTATATTCATGTTTCCTTTGGCAAGTAATGTATATTCACAGAACTCCTTAATTTGAAAACCATCATGTTATATCTTGACACTTGTGCTTGTGATATAATTCTTGTGTATTCTGAAGTTAAAACACACACAGTACAAACGCCGATGTTTACAAACACGTACATACACTCATCCTTATGAACACATGCATGCACACTCTACCCCTATGAGCACCTCCGAGATACTGAGCTAGTTGGTCTTGAGATTATCGACAAAAACATCACCCAACATGACAATCGTCACTATTTTCAAATGAATGTGACAATGAGAGAATATTAACGTGAGGTGTTTATTGAATTCATGCTCCAGACAACTCATCCAAAAATCTGAACTCGATGGACAATATATTTTAACCCCCCCCCCTCACGTTTAGGCTTATTTAGTGCTTAGATGTGTGATCGATGTAGGCCGTAGGATCTTCTATTTTAATAATGCCTTGGCGGGGTCTTGAACTCAAAAGACCTCTTGGCTTGGATACCATATTGATTCATGCTTCAGACAACTTATTCAAAAGTTTGAACTAATGAAGAGAGATGGGCAATATATTTCAACTAAATGTAATGCACTATCATCCGTTGATAGAAAGGATATGAACAATCAAAAAGAAGAGAGATGACTATGTGATAGCAAGGTCGGAGGTGAGGTCCAAGGTTTATCACAAAATAGGAGGCAGCTAGGGAGAATGAACATGATGTCACGTCTTGTTGCAATGGTGAATAAGGAGGAAATGGAAAGGAATAAAGAGATATGAAATGTTACCTTATGTCTTCCCACAATCTTGGTATGTATCTAAAAGTATATCTTTCCCTACTAATAAAGCACGGAGTGCTTCTGGTCGTACGTCGTCGTCACTTTTGCAAAAAAGCCCCTCTATTTTCAAGAATTCAACCCGCAGTCCCTGTTTAAGTGGATCGGGGAAAACGATTCGAAACACCCTGTCGTTTGGATTATTCAACCCG
>NW_025235732.1:0-5895 GCF_018294505.1 Triticum aestivum | reverse complement strand
GATGACCAAAGCTATGTTTGTCAACTCTCAACAATTTTTAATCATCATACTCTTTCTATGTGAAGTCATTACTCTCAATAAGATCAATATGATCTCTTTGTTTCTTTTTATTCTTTTCTCTTTTCTTTTATTCACTCAAGATCATAGCAAGATAATCAAGCCCTTGACTCAACACTAATCTTTATTATATAGCTCACGGACTCGATTACAAAGAGAGATCATAAAGCAAAACTCAAAACTAGATCATACCAAAACTTTATTCTACTAGATCAAGATACTACTAAAAGGATCGAACTAAGAAAGCGGTAAAGATAGGAGTGTGATGGTGATATGATACCGGGGCATCTCCCCCAAGCTTGGCAGTTGCCAAGGGGAGTGCCCATACCCATGTGATTATGTCTCCTTTGTTGGTGAAGAAGGTGGAGTTGTTGATGATGCGGGTTTGTCGTCCATCTTCCAAGGCATAGGCTCACCATCATAGAAGGATGATCGAGTCTCCGGGATCCTCAAATCTGCAGCCAAACTCATCCTTTTGAATCTATATTCATACTCACAGTTTTGGTTTTGCAGGTCATAGATTTGGGGTTGAAGGTGCTCAATCTTCTCGTGAAGCTTGAAGATGGTCTCCCCAATGTTGTTGGCATCCAGTTTGTGGTTGTTGGTGAACTCCGCGATCATCATGTGGTTGGAGTTGAGTCCACATTCCACCATCCCCTGGCACTTGAAAACTTGTTGCTCCATTGCTTCGAGCCTCGTCTCCACGCTTCCGGTCCCCTTCGGTCCCTCAACATCGCGGATGTGCAGCAACCCATCACGCATCTCAATGGTTTGAGGGTGTCGCAGCACCTCCGCGAGGTAAGGATTGATGACCTTCTCGAAGAACTTGTCCTTGGGGGCACTTGGAGACGTCAGGATAATCTAGATCTGTCAGAAAAAACAGCTCGAAACAAGGGCAGAGGATATTTGCGTGATACCGGGGTCAAAACCTTCGGGAAATTATATAATGAATTTTTACCGACCAAAATACGTATCGTGCAAGAAAACGGAGTCTGGAGAGCACACGAGGTGCCCACGAGGTAGGGGGCGCGCCCTCCACCCTCGTGGAGGCCTCGTGTCCTTCCCGGACTGCTTCTTATTTTTCTATTTTTCTAAATATTCCAAAACGGAGAAATATTGCCATAAGAATTGTTTTGGAGTCGGTTTACTTACCGTACCACATACCTATTCCTTTTCGGAGTCTGAAACGTTCCGGAAAGTGTCCCTTATGTATTCCTCCGGGGTTATGGTTTCAATAACATTGGTTTCAACATTTATAGGATTACCTGAGATATAGTGTTTGATTCTTTGACCGTTCACCACCTTCGGATTTGTGCCTTCGAAGTTGTTGATTTTTATGGCACCGGAACGATAGACCTCCTCGATAACGTAAGGGCCTTCCCATTTAGAGAGAAGTTTTCCTACAAAAAATCTTAAACGAGAGTTGCATAGCAATACATAATCACCTACGTTAAACTCACGCTTTTGTATCCTTTTGTCATGCCATCTTTTAACTTTTTCTTTAAACAATTTGGCATTTTCATAAGCTTGGGTTCTCCATTCATCAAGTGAGCTAATGTCAAATAACCGTTTCTCACCGGCAAGTTTGAAATCATAGTTGAGCTCTTTAATAGCCCAATAAGCCTTATGTTCTAGTTCGAGAGGTAAGTGACATGCTTTTCCATAAACCATTTTATACGGAGACATGACATACCCATAGGATTTTTATATGCAGTTCTATAGGCCCATAATGCAACATCGAGTTTCTTGGACCAATTCTTTCTAGATCTATTAACAGTCTTTTGCAAAATCAATTTGAGCTCTCTATTACTCAATTCTACTTGACCACTAGACCGCGGGTGATAAGGAGATGCAATTCTATGATTAACATCATATTTAGCAAGCATTTTATGAAAAGCACCATGAATAAAGTGTGAACCACCATCAGTCATTAAATATCTAGGGACTCCAAACCTCGGAAAAATAACTTCTTTAAGCATTTTAATAGAAGTGTTATGATCAGCACTACTAGTTGGAATAGCTTCTACCCACTTAGTAATGTAATCAACGGCAACTAAAATATGTGTATAACCATTAGAGGCAGGAAAAGGTCCCATATAATCAAAACCCCAAACATCAAATGGTTCAATAACAAGTGAATAATTCATAGGCATTTCTTGACGTCTACTAATGTTACCAATTCTTTGACACTCATCACAAGACAGGACAAACTTACGGGCATCCTTGAAGAGAGTAGGCCAATAAAAACCAGATTGCAATACCTTATGTGCAGTTCTATATCCAGCGTGGTGTCCTCCATAAGCCTCGGAGTGACACTTGCGTAGGATCTGTTCCTGTTCATGCTCAGGTACACAACGTCTAATAACACCATCTACTCCTTCTTTATAAAGATGTGGGTCATCCCAAAAGTAATGTCTCAAATCATAGAAAAACTTTTTCTTTTGCTGGTATGTGAAACTAGGTGGTATAAATTTAGCCACGATATAATTAGCATAATCAGCATACCACGGAGTACTACGAGAGGCATTTATGACATTTAATTGCTCATCAGGAAAGCTATCATCAATAGGTAGTGGGTCATCAAGAACATTTTCTAACCTAGACAAGTTGTCTGCAACGGGATTGTCAACACCCTTTCTATCAACAATATGAAAATCAAATTCTTGTAGCAGGAGAACCCATCTAATAAGTTTAGATTTAGCATCTTTCTTTTCCATGAGATATTTAATAGAAGCATGATTCGTGTGAATAGTTACTTTAGAATCAACAATATAAGGTCTGAACTTATCACAAGCAAATACAACTGCTAAGAATTCTTTTTCAGTAGTAGCATAATTTCTTTGAGCATTGTCTAGAGTTTTACGAGCATATTGAAAAATATTTAATTTCTTATCAACTCTTTGCCCTAGAACAGCACCTACAGCATAATCACTAGCATCACACATAATTTCAAAGGGTAAATTCCAATCAGGTGGCTGAACAATAGGTGCAGAGATCAATGCTTTCTTAATTATTTCAAATGCTTCTACACAACCATCATCAAAGACAAATGGTATATCTTTTTGTAATAAATTAGTCAGAGGCCGTGAAATTTTGGAGAAGTCCTTAATGAACCTCCTATAAAAACTGGCGTGACCAAGGAAACTTCTTATACCTTTGATGTCCTTGGGACATGGCATCTTTTCAATAGCATCAACCTTGGCTTTATCAACTTCAATACCTCTTTCAGAAACTTTATGCCCCAAGACAATACCTTCATTAACCATAAAGTGGC
This sequence comes from Triticum aestivum, assembly GCF_018294505.1. Taxonomy (NCBI): domain Eukaryota; kingdom Viridiplantae; phylum Streptophyta; class Magnoliopsida; order Poales; family Poaceae; genus Triticum; species Triticum aestivum. The sequence goes on along the minus strand of NW_025235732.1, from coordinate 2,564 downwards.
ACTTTTCCCAATTCAAGACAAGAATAGTTTCTTCAAATCTCTGCAAAACTCGATCAAGGTTGCTCAAGCAATCATCAAAAGAGGATCCATAGACGAAGAAGTCGTCCATGAAAACCTCACAAATCTTTTCACAAAAGTCAGAGAATATAGCCATCATGCATCTTTGAAAGGTAGCAGGTGCATTACATAAACCAAAAGGGATACGTCTATAAGCAAAAGTACCAAAAGGGCAAGTAAAAGTGGTCTTTGATTGATCATTGGCTGACACAGGTATTTGAGAGAAACCAGAATAACCATATAGAAAGCAAAAATGTGTGTGTTTGGATAGTCTTTCTAGCATTTGATCAATAAAAGGTAAGGGGTAATGATCTTTCTTAGTAGCTTTATTTAATTTGCGGAAATCAATTACCATCCTATAACCTGTAATAATTCTTTGCGGAATCAATTCATCTTTATCATTAGGAACGACGGTAATACCTCCCTTCTTAGGGACACAATGGACAGGACTTACCCACTGACTATCAGCAACGGGATAAATTATACCTGCCTCAAGGAGCTTTAGTATTTCTTTTCTTACCACTTCTTTCATCTTAGGATTCAGCCTTCGTTGATGATCATGAACTGGTTTGGCATCTTCTTCCAAATTTATTTTATGTTGACATAGAGTGGGACTAATGCCCTTAAGATCATCAAGAGTATATCCAATAGCAGCACGGTGCTTCTTCAGAGTTTTCAATAGTCTCTCTTCTTCATGCTCTGAAAGGTTAGCACTAATAATAACAGGATATATCTTTTTCTCATCGAGGTAAGCATATTTAAGAGTATCAGGTAAAGGTTTGAGCTCAAACACGGGATCACCCTTGGGTGGAGGAGGATCCCCTAGGATTTCAACAGGCAAATTGTGTTTCAGGATAGGTTCCTGTTTAAAGAACACTTCATCTATTTCCCTTCTTTCATTCATAAACATATCATTTTCATGCTCTAGCAAATATTGTTCTAAAGGATCACTAGGAGGTAAGGCAATAGAAGCAAGACCAGTAATTTCATCCTTACTAGGCAATTCCTCTTCACGGTGTTGTCTACTAAATTTAGAGAAATTAAACTCATGAGACATATCGCCCAAACCAATAGTAACGACATCCTTTTTGCAGTCTATCTTAGCATTAACAGTATTCAAGAAGGGTCTACCAAATATAATGGGACAAAAGCTATCTTGTGGGGAACCAAGAACAAGAAAATCAGCAGGATATTTAGTTTTCCCACACAAGACTTCAACATCTCTAACAATTCCAATGGGTGATATTGTATCTCTATTAGCAAGCTTAATGGTAACATCAATACCTTCTATCTCAGCAGGTGCAATATCATGCATAATTTCTTTGTATAAGTCATGAGGTATAGCACTAGCACTAGTACCCATATCACATAAGCCATGATAACAATGATCTCCTATTTTAACAGAAATAACAGGCATGCCTACCACAGGTCTATCTTTATCTTTAGCACAAGGTTTGTCAATTCTAGAAGCTTCATCTCGGAAATGAATAACATGCCCATCAATATTATCAGACAAGAGATCTTTAACAATAGCAATATTAGGTTCAACTTTAATTTGCTCAGGAGGTGTATAAGTTCTAATATTGCTTTTATGAACCACAGTTGAAGCTTTAGCATGATCCTTTATTCTAGCAGGGAAAGGTGGTTTCTCAACATAAGAAGTAGGAACAATAGGATCATTATAAGTGATAGTCTTTTCTTCAACTTTAATAGGTGCAGCTACTTTTACTTCTATGGGAGGATGATATTTAAACCACTTCTCCTTAGGGAGATCAACATAAGTAGCAAAAGATTCACAGAATGAAGCTACTATCTCAGAGTCAAGTCCATATTTAGTGCTAAATTTACGAAAAACATCAGTATCCATAAAAGATTTAACACAATCAAACTTAGGTGTCATACCTGACTCCTTACCTTCGTCGAGATCCCAATCTTCAGAGTTGCGTTTAATTCTATCCAATAAATTCCATTTGAATTCAATAGTCTTCATCATAAAAGAGCCAGCACAAGAAGTATCGAGCATGGTGCGATTGTTTTCAGAAAGCCGAGCATAAAAACGTTGAATAATTATTTCTCTTGGAAGCTCATGATTGGGGCATGAATATAACATTGATTTAAGCCTCACCAAGCTTGAGCGATGCTTTCTCCTTCGCTAGGCCAAAAATTATATATATAATTGCGATCACGGTGAACAAGATGCATAGGATAAAATTTCTGATGAAATTCCAATTTCAATCGTTTATAGTTCCATGACACCGTATCATCACATAGCCTATACCATGTCGATGCATCTCCCTTCAAAGATAAAGGGAAGACCTTCCTCTTAACAACATCACCGGGTATACCTGCAAGCTTAAATAATCCACAAACTTCATCCACATATATTAGGTGCTCATCAGGATGCTTTGTTCCATCTCCTACAAAAGGATTAGCTAGCAGTTTTTCTAACATACCCGAAGGAATCTCAAAGTGGACATTTTCATTTTCATTTTCAGTAGGTTCAGTAG
>NW_025235731.1:0-5895 GCF_018294505.1 Triticum aestivum | reverse complement strand
GATCACATATATATAATGTACCTGATACTTCGGATCAGACCAGTGTTTAACAAGGCCCCTCCAGTCTTCATCCGATATATTTTCCACTAGAGATGTTTGGGAAAGTTCACTGTTAGCCTTGCCTTCAAAGTGAGTTTTCCTCAAGTTATACCGATACTGTCGCAGAGCAGACTTGAAAACATGGGTCCAAGCTTGTCTGGTTGCATCATCTTGGCTATCCAACTTGAACCTCATCTGATGAAAATTATGGGAGTCTCATTATCAGCAACCTAGAAAGTACGGGAAGAGCAAGACGATATTACTAGTTTCCATACATAACCATACTTACAGATAAATGGTCGAGGAAGGTGTTGAACTGGGTTTCGTCTTTGTCATTCCTGTACTGAATCCATGTTGGGAGGATACGTACATGACACCTAACGGCAACCGCTGCCTCTGATACTAACTTGGCTGACTCTGTAGCATCACGTGGCCTTTTTAAACCTGCCTCAAAACGGATCTCCATTCTTCCTCCTCTAGATTTAGTTAACCTATCGAGCATTATCCCTGATGTTTTTTTTCTCTTGCGCCTAGGTGCTAGTCCAACAACGAACATAGGAAGTGTTAGTGTACATCAAACTGTGGGACTACATATAAAGAAGCATGCAACTGTAACTTGACTCCAGCAACTACCTTCTTGCTGTTGAAGCTCACAAGGTTCATCTGATATTGCCAACTCGTCTTGTGTCAAGAGTGCTTGGGAAGTAGTGTCAGGTGGCAAGGGAGCTTGGGAACGTGCTGCTAGCTCAGTTGACGCACGAGTAAGTCATGCAGCTGGTAGTACTGTGGTAGGTGTTGCAAGAACTAGGGCTGTCTCTGCTTGTTTGGTGGCAGCTATTTGTTTCTGTTTGGCTTTTTTTGCAACTCGTGTAGCATGGGATGCCGTGTTTGTAGAATTTTCCGTTGGACTTTGACCTTCTATTGCACCATCAGTACCAGCAGAATCTGCAGGATTCATCCGCTTCTCATTCCCTGCCATTCTGTGTTTCTTCCTCTTTCTCTGTGCCATGTTAAGTCAAGCCGACAAGAAAAACGAATAACAATTTAGTTCTTCAGAACAAATTGATGCGTGATGCAGACGAACTGAACTTTGATGTTGGACAACCACATGATAGGAGGATGTAATATGTATGAAAAATAGGATGGAAGAGATAACCAGAACTATGATGTGTAAACTAAGAAGAAGACATTTCACCAAATTAGAAGCAATGCAATGGAAGGTAGACACCATATGAAAGATGCTACAAATATCGCTCTGCCAAGTTAACAGTGTCTCATCATAAATGGCGTTTAAACAAATGTGAAGCAGTACAAGAAATAAATCATATGCAAGATGCAAACAACATCACACTACCATGTTAGAGGTCTCTCGTCATTAGTGCCATTGCATATTCATAGCATTGCATATTCACAGCTTATGATGTGTAAACTAAGGAGAAGGCATTTCAACAAATTAGAAGCAATGAAAGCCGGACACCATATGAAAGATGCAACGAATATCACTCTACCAAGTTAAAAATGTCTCATCATAAGTGCCATTTCAACAAATTAGTAGTACAAGCTAGAAAAGAATGTGAGATGTAACCTATATCACACTCCAAAGTCAAAAGTGTCTTATGATAAGTGATTGTTGCAGGTTACACAACAGTAGTAATTTGATGTAAGAACATGGTGTGATAGACAGATATTGTATGTTCTAGAAACAGGAACACGTGTCTTATTCAAGTATAATGTGTAAAGTAAGAAGATGGAATTCAACAAAATTAGAAGCAATACAAGCTAGACATCACACATAACATGCAACCACATATAACAGTGCCAAGTTAGAGGGAGCACCGGTGATGCTGCACTAGGGGAGACGTGCTCTTCATAAACATAGCTTTGTTGAGTGTCTATGCATGTGTTGTCTTGGAAATCATCTTGGGGGTGTGGAGGAGTAGAAACTGTAGAGGCCCTCCGTTTGGAAGGGGCACCTTTATACGCTGCCTTGCTAACTTCCTTCCGCTTTATTGATTTTCAATTGTCAAGTAAAACCGACAAGAAAAAGCAATAAAATTCTCTCTTCAGAACTCATTCATGCATGATACTGACAATCACTACTTTGATGTAAGGCAAACACATGATACCAGGATGGAATATGTATGAAAAACAGGACGGCATGGCATGTTCACAACTCTTTGTGTAAACTAAGCAAAAACCATTCCAGCAAATAAGAAGCAATGCAAGCTAGACACCACATGAAAGATGCAACCAATATGACTCTGCCAAGTTAAAAGCGCCCCATCATAAATGGAATTTCAACAAATTAGAAGCAGCGCATGCTATAAATCATATGAAAGATGCAACTAATATCGCACTGCATATACTAAAAGTGTCTCGTCATGTTGATTGATGCGGGATATAAAAAAACAATAGTTTTATGTAAGGACATGCTTAATAGACAGATGTACTATGTACTAAATACAGAAAGGCATGTCACATTAACAGGTATAATGTATAAGCTAAGCAGACTAGCACATGTAGTTTAACCAGATTGGAAGAATTACAATCTACACACTATGTGCAACATGCAACCACGTATCACGCTGCCAAGTTAGAGCAAGCACCTGCGAAGCTAGTGTAGGGGAAATGCTGTAATCAACTACAGAGCTACATTCACTATCTTCATCTAGCATTTCTGTTTCTTGAGAATCATGTCGGGAGGCTGACGCTGCATTCTTTAAATGAGGAGTAGTCCCCTTGCCTGCCTGCCTCGTCATAAGTGATTGATGAGGGATACACAAGAACATTAGTTTGATGTAAGAACATGGTTAATACACAGGTGTACTAGTATGTACCAAAAACAGAAAGGCATGTCATATTCAAAGGTATAATGTGTAAGCTAAGCAGATGCAATTTAACCAAATTGGAAGCGATACAAGCTAGACATCCGGCTGGAGTGATGAGCATGATCATCTAGGACCTGAGAGCCTGGTGGGAGGCGGGCTGCTTCGCCACCATCACAGCTTTTTAGTTGGCTTCCAGGTGATGCCTATCTTTGCTAGGCTTGTCACTAGCTCGTCCAGTGCCCTGACTAGCTATTTGTCTTCTGGTGCTCACGGGATGGTGGTTCATGTAAAAAAATATCTTTCCTTATCTTACCGACTTCGGCCTTTCGAATACAAGCTAGACACCATATGGAACATGCAACCACATATGACACCGCGAAGTTAAAGCAAGCACCTGGGATGGTGGTTCATTGCGAGCGAGGTCATCAACTCCAGAGCTACGTTTACCGTCTCCATCTGCTGACACTGCACCCTTTATAGCGCTGTAACTTCTCTTGCCTACCCGCATCCAAAGCTGGAGCGACTTCTCTCTTTTCTTTTTGGCTTCTCTCATGGCAGCAGAGTCTGAAATACCCTTGCATAAAAACACAATAGTGAGAGTAAGGGTGAAGTGTGTGCAGAACTAGTACACCTCATACCCAGTACCCAGCAGGCGTCCTGGTTGAGGAGCACACCGGACTGGTGGGTGCCCATACCCGGCAGGCGTCCTGGTTGGGACCTCAGGTCTTAGATGTTAGGTCTGGCTGCGATGTCTGTTTGGTATTAGGCCCAGACTATCAGCGTCCCTTCATCAATTGGATAAGTGTAGCGACAGTTGTTGTTTAGACGGTGACTTTAGTCTTACTATTGTATGACTTTGTAAGGTCTTGTGAGAATAATTAATAAAGTGGCCGCATGCATCGCCCAGATGCAGAGGCCATGGGTCATCCTCCTTTTCTAAAAAAAAATTACACTTCACATGTTAAATAGCTTTCTCGAATGGCAGTAGGGTAATAGCAGGGCAAGGCATAGTTGATCCCCTCCCACGTACCACTCCTCGTGAAAACAAGCAGAAACGGCAAGTCAACTGAAAAGCATGTAGCTGAAAACTCTGAAAATTGTTTTCGGAACCGGATGAGGAGCAGCAACTCTCATGTTTGCTGTTGTTCCTAGTTTTTGGCTTGGTGACATACTGATGCGAGCAATAGAAGAGGCTGGAAATGCCTCTTGGTTTCGGGCCAATAGAAGGTGTGCCCGGAATCCCACCGGTCAGTTATCTCATGATGCGAGCCACCGTATTAGTATATATGTATTTTTTGCTTTGTATTCTCCCATTTCTTTTAATTCTTTCGTTGTATAAGATGATTTATCAACCTTATTCGCAAAAAAAAAGATGATTTATCAACCTGTGCCTGGCTGATAGTGTCCAGTACAAGTGCAGCAGCACATCTTTAGCCCATTCAACAAGAGAGTGTTGGTGCCCATTATGAGCAAGAACGCCCAAGTACCAAATCTGCCACTCAAGCATCTGCAAAACTTTGGTCTCCTCAAGAGATCAAGAGCTGGGCTGCATTCACTGAGGTCAGGATGGGTCAGCATCCGTTGGCGTCATCTTCATCCGGGAAACAGAGAGCGTCTCCTTGCCAACATCACCAAGACGTATCATCGAAAAACAGAGGAGAAAAATAACATGTGAGGCCCAACGCTATAGCATCATTCAGGAAACAGGGTCTCCTTTCCAACATTAGACAGGCCACCAAAATAATCATCTGAAGAGTAGCACTGCAACGGCCGGTCACATAATTTTTTTATCAGTGATCAGACTGTAAAAGACTGCAAGCATGTATAACAACATCAAAATCGCTGAAAAAAATGAGAAGACCGTAGATGTAAAATCATGCATCTAGTCATAAGTCATAACTGAAAAATGTAAAATCTGCTGTTGCAAAAACACAACTGCCTGCCCCTCACATATTTGTACTAACTAATCTCTTACTGAAGGGTGATGTATCCAACAGTTATCTAGGAACGCCCGGAGAAACAGCCAAACACAACGATAGATTTGAATAGCTACGTACCATTGAGAAAGAAACACACATTTTCTGAATGACAGCTTGGAAGCTGTACAAAGAGTTGCCCAGCAAGAAACGGCTACTTAAGCCAGAAATGCCTGACATTATCCAACAAAGACAAAGGGAGACACAGACAGGAAGAGCTGGCACGCTGCCTATTACTTCATCGCGTGAGCAAATGTGCTGGAAAGAATGGAGCCAATCGAGGAGTAAACAGCTGCTTAAGCTAGTACCTTTTGTTAAGACACACACTCCTGTAGAAAACTTTGTATATGCAGGGAAGAGATGTCTCCTACACCAGTACAGTGCTTGTAGTTAAACTGAATCTGACGGTGAAATTTTGTACAAATGCCCGGTCTCCTCGATGGGATAGACTCAACTGAAGACAGTTTACCCATTCAGAAAGACCACACATTTTCTGAACTAGGATTGTTGACAGCAGGAATCAATCTGGCCTCAAGATGGTTTCCAACAACATTGATCATCCACAACACTCAAGTGCCCAATCAGCCAGTACTGATCTAGTTACCACTGCAGAAGTATTAACAGATGAACTGTAAAACCAAGATTTAATTGACAATAATACATACCAGTTGACATGCTTATATTAAGCTGTAAACAGCCGTAAGCAAACATATATAACAACGTCCCAATTGTTGAGAAAACTATTGAGAAGAAGCAGAGCATAACAGGGGCACAAAAGCTTGCTTCATAAAAGAGCATGACGACTACATACAAATGGATAAAAGAGCAAAGGAGAAATGTATTACCAGTAAAGATACAGAATGACGACTTGCCAAAGAGCATGGCAACTAGAGAATGATGACTACGAATGGTCACCCAATAATATTAAACCAATACTAGCAGTCTTAACCAATACTACAATTTTGTATCCATTATCCATAGTACATTATGCGACGGAGAGAATAGTGTATCATAAACGAGAGATGAATCGAGCTAGACACTAGTATTAAACT
>NW_025235730.1:0-5895 GCF_018294505.1 Triticum aestivum | reverse complement strand
TTAAATAGCATCATTTAGAAATTCCACCGGCATTTCTTCCTTTCTGGCTTCGGAAGTTGTATGTTTGACCATATACCGATCTCAAATAACAACTTATAACTAGTAATCATTTAATTCCATCACCAATTTTGTTCCCTTTTGATCCATCACTATGGATTTTCATTTCGTTGAAAACTGAAAACCTATTAATGAAGCATCATCGACATATTCCGAAATCATTTCCACCATTTCATGCTTCGAGGGTAGTCTGTGCATCTATATGCACCTCAGATAGCAACTTACCTATAGAAATTGGACAATTTGGTACATTTATTAACCGTTTTTTATCCATCATGGTAGATTTTCTATTTTTGTGAAACTAAAAACATGTTTAAATAGCATTACCAATAAGTGATAGAAACCTTGCTTCGTTTCTTGTTTCGAAGTTGTCTGTGCCGCCATTTGAAAATCCTACAACAACTTGTATATGTAGGAGTCACATAATTTTTAGTACTTTTACATAACCTTTTGATTTCTTACTTTACATTTTCTCCTCCTTCGAATCATAGAACTCATTTAAATAGGACATTCGACGCATTATAACAGCCTTTCAATCATTCAATTCTTCGATAGTAGTGTCGACCGTCGTATGGAAGTCATAGAACAGCTTATCCAAATAAATTATTCATGTTTTGCACCTTTACATAAAATTTTCATCCGTTACCGTAGATTTTTTATTCGCTAAAAAGAAAACTTACTTAAATAGCATCATTTAGAAATTCCACCGGCATTTCTTCCTTTCAAGCTTCGGAAGTTGTATGTTTGACCATATATGGATCTCAAATAACAACTTATAACTAGTAATCATTTAATTCCATCACCAATTTTGTTCCCTTTTGATCCATCACTATAGATTTTCATTTCGTTGAAAACAGAAAACCTATTAATGAAGCATCATCGACATATTCCGAAATCATTTCCACCATTTCATGCTTCGAGGGTAGTCTGTGCATCTATATGCACCTCAGATAGCAACTTACCTATAGAAATTGGACAATTTGGTACATTTATTAACCGTTTTTATCCATCATGGTAGATTTTCTATTTTTGTGAAACTAAAAACATGTTTAAATAGCATTACCGATAAGTGATAGAAGCCTTGCTTCGTTTCTTGTTTCGAAGTTGTCTGTGCCGCCATTTGAAAATCCTACAACAACTTATATATGTAGGAGTCACATAATTTTTAGTAGTTTTACATAACCTTTTGATTTATTACTTTACATTTTCTCCTCCTTCGAATCATAGAACTCATTTAAATAGGACATTCGACACATTATAACAGCCTTTCAATCATTCAATTCTTCGATAGTAGTCTCGACCGTCGTATGGAAGTCATAGAACAGCTCATCCAAATAAATTATTCATGTTTAGCACCATTACATAAACTTTTTTTCCGTTAACGTAGATTTTTTATACGCTAAAAAGAAAACTTACTTAAATAGCATCATTTAGAAATTCCACCGGCATTTCTTCCTTTCAGGTTTCGGAAGTTGTATGTTTGACCATATACGGATCTCAAATAACAACTTATAACTAGTAATCATTTAATGCCATCAACAATTTTGTTCCCTTTTGATCCATCACTATAGATTTTCATTTCATTGAAAACTGAAAACCTATTAATGAAGCATCATCGACATATTCCGACATCATTTCCACCATTTCATGCTTCGAGGGTAGTCTGTGCATCTATATGCACCTCAAATAGCAACTTACCTATAGAAATTAGACAATTTGGTACATTTATTAACCGTTTTTATCCATCATGGTAGACTTTCTATTTTTGTGAAAGTAAAAACATGTTTAAATAGCATTACCGATAAGTGATAGAAGCTTGCTTCGTTTCTTGTTTCGAAGTTGTCTGTGCCGCCATTTGAAAATCCTACAACAACTTGTATATGTAGGAGTCACATAATTTTTAGTAGTTTTACATAACCTTTTGATTTATTACTTTACATTTTTCTCCTCCTTCGAATCATAGAACTCATTTAAATAGGACATTCAACACATTATAACAGCCTTTCAATCATTCAATTCTTCGATAGTAGTCTCGACCGTCGTATGGAAGTCATAGAACAACTTATCCAAATAAATTATTCATGTTTAGCACCTTTACATAAACTTTTGATCCGTTACCGTAGATTTTTTATACGCTAAAAAGAAAACTTACTTAAATAGCATCATTTAGAAATTCCACCGGCATTTCTTCCTTTCTGGCTTCGGAAGTTGTATGTTTGACCATATACCGATCTCAAATAACAACTTATAACTAGTAATCATTTAATTCCATCACCAATTTTGTTCCCTTTTGATCCATCACTATGGATTTTCATTTCGTTGAAAACTGAAAACCTATTAATGAAGCATCATCGACATATTCCGAAATCATTTCCACCATTTCATGCTTCGAGGGTAGTCTGTGCATCTATATGCACCTCAGATAGCAACTTACCTATAGAAATTGGACAATTTGGTACATTTATTAACCGTTTTTTATCCATCATGGTAGATTTTCTATTTTTGTGAAACTAAAAACATGTTTAAATAGCATTACCAATAAGTGATAGAAACCTTGCTTCGTTTCTTGTTTCGAAGTTGTCTGTGCCGCCATTTGAAAATCCTACAACAACTTGTATATGTAGGAGTCACATAATTTTTAGTAGTTTTACATAACCTTTTGATTTCTTACTTTACATTTTCTCCTCCTTCGAATCATAGAACTCATTTAAATAGGACATTCGACACATTATAACAGCCTTTCAATCATTCAATTCTTCGATAGTAGTGTCGACCGTCGTATGGAAGTCATAGAACAGCTTATCCAAATAAATTATTCATGTTTTGCACCTTTACATAAAATTTTCATCCGTTACCGTAGATTTTTTATTCGCTAAAAAGAAAACTTACTTAAATAGCATCATTTAGAAATTCCACCGGCATTTCTTCCTTTCAAGCTTCGGAAGTTGTATGTTTGACCATATATGGATCTCAAATAACAACTTATAACTAGTAATCATTTAATTCCATCACCAATTTTGTTCCCTTTTGATCCATCACTATAGATTTTCATTTCGTTGAAAACAGAAAACCTATTAATGAAGCATCATCGACATATTCCGAAATCATTTCCACCATTTCATGCTTCGAGGGTAGTCTGTGCATCTATATGCACCTCAGATAGCAACTTACCTATAGAAATTGGACAATTTGGTACATTTATTAACCGTTTTTATCCATCATGGTAGATTTTCTATTTTTGTGAAACTAAAAACATGTTTAAATAGCATTACCGATAAGTGATAGAAGCCTTGCTTCGTTTCTTGTTTCGAAGTTGTCTGTGCCGCCATTTGAAAATCCTACAACAACTTATATATGTAGGAGTCACATAATTTTTAGTAGTTTTACATAACCTTTTGATTTATTACTTTACATTTTCTCCTCCTTCGAATCATAGAACTCATTTAAATAGGACATTGGACACATTATAACAGCCTTTCAATCATTCAATTCTTCGATAGTAGTCTCGACCGTCGTATGGAAGTCATAGAACAGCTCATCCAAATAAATTATTCATGTTTAGCACCATTACATAAACTTTTGTTCCGTTACCGTAGATTTTTTATACGCTAAAAAGAAAACTTACTTAAATAGCATCATTTAGAAATTCCACCGGCATTTCTTCCTTTCAGGCTTCGGAAGTTGTATGTTTGACCATATACGGATCTCAAATAACAACTTATAACTAGTAATCATTTAATGCCATCAACAATTTTGTTCCCTTTTGATCCATCACTATAGATTTTCATTTCATTGAAAACTGAAAACCTATTAATGAAGCATCATCGACATATTCCGACATCATTTCCACCATTTCATGCTTCGAGGGTTGTCTGTGCATCTATATGCACCTCAGATAGCAACTTACCTATAGAAATTAGACAATTTGGTACATTTATTAACCGTTTTTATCCATCATGGTAGATTTTCTATTTTTGTGAAAGTAAAAACATGTTTAAATAGCATTACCGATAAGTGATAGAAGCTTGCTTCGTTTCTTGTTTCGAAGTTGTCTGTGCCGCCATTTGAAAATCCTACAACAACTTGTATATGTAGGAGTCACATAATTTTTAGTAGTTTTACATAACCTTTTGATTTCTTACTTTACATTTTCTCCTCCTTCGAATCATAGAACTCATTTAAATAGGACATTCGACACATTATAACAGCCTTTCAATCATTCAATTCTTCGATAGTAGTGTCGACCGTCGTATGGAAGTCATAGAACAGCTTATCCAAATAAATTATTCATGTTTAGCACCTTTACATAAACTTTTGATCCGTTACCGTAGATTTTTTATTCGCTAAAAAGAAAACTTACTTAAATAGCATAATTTAGAAATTCCACCAGCATTTCTTCCTTTCAAGCTTCGGAAGTTGTATGTTTGACCATATATGGATCTCAAATAACAACTTATAACTAGTAATCATTTAATTCCATCACCAATTTTGTTCCCTTTTGATCCATCACTATAGATTTTCATTTCGTTGAAAACAGAAAACCTATTAATGAAGCATCATCGACATATTCCGAAATCATTTCCACCATTTCATGCTTCGAGGGTAGTCTGTGCATCTATATGCACCTCAGATAGCAACTTACCTATAGAAATTGGACAATTTGGTACATTTATTAACCATTTTTATCCATCATGGTAGATTTTCTATTTTTGTGAAACTAAAAACATGTTTAAATAGCATTACCGATAAGTGATAGAAGCCTTGCTTCGTTTCTTGTTTCGAAGTTGTCTGTGCCGCCATTTGAAAATCCTACAACAACTTGTATATGTAGGAGTCACATAATTTTTAGTAGTTTTACATAACCTTTTGGTTTATTACTTTACATTTTCTCCTCCTTCGAATCATAGAACTCATTTAAATAGGACATTCGACACATTATAACAGCCTTTCAATCATTCAATTCTTCGATAGTAGTGTCGACCGTCGTATGGAAGTCATAGAACAGCTCATCCAAATAAATTATTCATGTTTAGCACCATTACATAAACTTTTGATCCGTTACCGTTGATTTTTTATTCGCTAAAAAGAAAACTTACTTAAATAGCATCATTTAGAAATTCCATCGGCATTTCTTCCTTTCAAGCTTCGGAAGTTGTATGTTTGACCATATATGGATCTCAAATAACAACTTATAACTAGTAATCATTTAATTCCATCACCAATTTTGTTCCCTTTTGATCCATCACTATAGATTTTCATTTCGTTGAAAACTGAAAACTTCTTAATGAAGCATCATCGACATATTCCGAAATCATTTCCACCATTTCATGCTTCGAGGGTAGTTTGTGCATCTATATGCACCTCAGATAGCAACTTACCTATAGAAATTGGACAATTCGGTACATTTATTAACCGTTTTTATCCATCAAGGTAGATTTTCTATTTTTGCAAAACTGAAAACATGTTTAAATAGCATTACCGATAAGTGATAGAAGCCTTGCTTCGTTTCTTGTTTCGAAGTTGTCTGTGCCGCCATTTGAAAATCCTACAACAACTTATATATGTAGGAGTCACATAATTTTTAGTAGTTCTACATAACCTTTTGATTTATTACTTTACATTTTTCCCCTCCTTCGAATCATAGAACTCATTTAAATAGGACATTCAACACATTATAACAGCCTTTCAATCATTCAATTATTCGATAGTAGTCTCGACCGTCGTATGCAAGTCATAGAACAGCTTATCCAAATAAATTATTCATGTTTAGCACCATTACATAAACTTTTGATCCGTTACCGTACATTTTTTATACGCTAAAAAGAAAACTTACTTAAA
>NW_025235729.1:0-5897 GCF_018294505.1 Triticum aestivum | reverse complement strand
TTTTCGGAGCAACCCACTAAGACCGCGACATGCCTAATGGCTAAAGTTGACGTGGGATGGCTTTGGCATCGCCGTTTGGCCCACGTCAATATGAGATCTTTGCAAAGTCTCCTCAAGGGGGACCATGTTCGTGGACTAACAAATGTGAGTTTTGCCAAAGATCGTGCGTGCAGTGCTTGTATCGAAGGAAAGCTTCATGAAAAGGCACACCCTCCCTCAACCATCATCTACTCAAAGAGACCCTTGGAGCTCCTTCACATGGATCTCTTTGGGCCTCCATCTTTTGATAGTCTTGGAGGAAGAAAGTATTGCTTGGTGATTGTGGATGATTACTCAAGATATACTTGGGTATACTTCTTCAAGAGGAAGAGTGAGACCCAACAAACCGTCATCAACTTTGCAAATGAAGATCAACGTCAACATGATGCAAAGATCTTGACAATAAGAAGCGACAACGGCACCGAGTTCAAGAACTACACCTTGGATGAGTTTCTTAGTGACGAGGGGATCAAGCATCAATATGCGGCACCTTATACCCCTCAACAAAATGGTGTTGCGGAGAGGAAGAACCGGACGTTGATGGATGCGGCAAGGACCATGATGGCGGAGTTCAAGTCTCCATACAACTTTTGGGCCGAAGCCATCAACACAGCATGTCATGCATCCAATCGGCTCTATCTTCGCAAAAGCTTGAACAAGACTCCTTATGAGATCCTCACCGGCAACAAGCCCAACCTCAAGTACTTCCGGGTGTTCGGTTGTAAGTGTTTCATTCTCAAGAAAGGTGTTCGGTTGTCTAAATTTGAAGCTAGAGCTCATGAGGGCATATTTGTTGGTTATGCTACAAACTCTCATGCTTACCGTGTCCTCAACAAGTCCACCGGACTCATTGAGGAGACGTGTAACGTGGAGTTTGACGAAAATAACGGCTCCCAAGTGGAGCAAAGTGGTACTTGTGATATAGGTGATGAAATTCCTCCCCAAGCCATAAGAAGAATGGGTATTGGTCACATCCTACCCATTGAGGAACCCCTTGTGGCCGAAGGAGAAGGACAATGCTCTACTCAAGTAGAGCCATCACCTCATCAAGACCCACACGCTTCCGAAGAACAACGTGAAGGCCCTCAACCTCGTGAACAAGACCAAGGGCAAGATCTACCTCAAGACGGTGATGAACCACTAAATGATGCCCAAGGTCAAGTTCTCCCCCTCGAGCTAGTTCAAGATCAAGATCAACCTCAAGATCAAGAACAAACTCAAGACGGCGCTCAAGATCATCAAGTCAACCCTCCTCCTTCCACACGCGAGGAGGAATTAGAGCGTCGTGCCACGAAGATTGCTTCCAAGCTCACAAACCAAGGCCATCTCATGGAAAATGTGGTTGGAAGCCTTCGTAAAGGGGTCTATGAGGCGCTCGAAGACCCGGATTGGCTCAATGCCATGCATGAAGAACTCAACAACTTCGAGTACAACAAGGTGTGGAGATTGGTGCCAAGACCATCCGGGAACCACAATGTCATTGGGACCAAGTGGATCTTCAAGAACAAGCAAGATGCCCATGGGAACATCATTCGCAACAAGGCAAGATTGGTAGCACAAGGCTACTCCCAAGTCGAGGGTATCGACTACGGTGAAACCTTCGCTCCTGTTGCTCGTCTTGAATCCATTCGTTTGTTGATTGCTTATGCTTCCCATCACAACTTTAAGTTGCAACAAATGGATGTGAAAAGTGCTTTTCTTAATGGTCCCATTAATGAATTGGTCTATGTCAAGCAACCCCCCGGGTTCGAGGATCCCTACTTTCCGGATCACGTGTATCAACTCGATAAGGCACTCTATGGCCTTAAACAAGCCCCACGTGCGTGGTATGACCACCTTACAGAGTTGCTACAAGATCGTGGTTTTGAAGTAGGGCTAATCGACCCCACTCTTTTTACTAAGAAGGTCAACGGGGAGTTGTTTGTATGCCAACTATATGTTGATGATATTATCTTTGGTTCCCCTAACAAAGCTTTCAATGAAGAATTTGCCGCTCTCATGACCTCCAAGTTTAAGATGTCTTCGATGGGAGAGTTGAAGTTCTTCCTTGGTTTCGACATCAAGCAAAGAAGAGAAGGAACCTTCATCAACCAAGCCAAATATACTCAAGACATGCTTAAAAGATTCAAGCTAAGTGATGTCAAGCCGGCTACTACACCAATGCCTACCAAGTGCCAACTTGACATCGATCCCAATGGTAAAGCGGTGGATCAAAAGGTATATCGCTCCATGATTGGATCCTTGCTTTACCTTTGTGCATCTAGACCGGATATCATGTTGAGTGTGGGGATGTGTGCACGTTTTCAAGCCGCACCAAAGGAAAGTCACTTTGTGGCGGTCATAATCTTTCGATATTTGGCTCATACCCCAAACTTTGGCTTATGGTACCCAAGAGGAGCAAACTTCAAGCTTGAAGGTTTCACGGATTCCGATTGGGCGGGAGACAAAGTGGATAGGAAGTCCACTTCCGGAGGGTGTCAATTTCTTGGCTGCTCTTTGGTAAGTTGGTCTTCCAAGAAACAAAGTTGTGTGTCTCTCTCGTCCACCGAAGCGGAGTATGTGGCGGCCGGTAGTTGTTGTGCTCAACTCCTATGGATGAGGCAAACTTTAAAGGAGTACGGTGTCACTTGTGACAAAGTGCCTCTTTGGTGTGATAATGAAAGTGCCATCAAGATTTCCCTCAACCCGGTGCAACACTTCAAGACGAAGCACATTGAGATTCGGTATCACTTCATTCGGGATCACATTCGGCGAGGGGAGATCGAGCTCAAGTATGTCAACACTCATGATAACCTTGCAGATATATTCACGAAGCCATTGGATGAAGCAAGATTTCGCGAGTTAAGGCATGAGCTAAATATCATTGATTTGAGCAATGTGACTTGAACCCGTGCACCCCCCACCACACTCAACTTGTTGTCTAGTTTAGATGTAGGCATGGACATAGGGGGAGTGTTGTTCTCTCAATGAACTCTCTCTCCCCCCATTATGCATAAATAGATCACCTCTTTCACATTAGCCATTTTTGATGGTACTTGTGCTTCAAAGACGAGTTTTGGTCATGGGCCCAAGGATAATTCTTCGCGGTGCCATACCATCCAACTCAAACATAGGTGGCTTCGGCCACCGCCCTCTCTCTCCTCGAGAGACCTTGTTACTTAGGGTTTTACTGTTGTTCCTTTGCTTTTGTGCTGCTTTGGGTTGTGTCTGTTTTTCGATGCAAAGGCGTGTTTTTCTCTCTTGTTCGAAACCCTTGGTGGCATGAGCTCACGGTACTACCGCGGTCGGCCACGGTACTACCGCGGCCAATCACGGTACTACCGCTGATGGGAGCACGGTACTACCGCTCTAAGCGGCATGAGCTCACGCCTGATGGAGCGGTACTACCGCCACGGCGCGGTACTTCCGCCCAGGCGGTACTACCGCGATGACCCGCGGTACTACCGCGCCGGTTCGGGCTCGCGGGGATAGGGTCGGGGAGGGGGAGTTCTAACTCCCCCATACCCATTCGTCCCTTTCTCTCCTCATAGCCCGTTCCTCTCTCGTGCTCACGAACGGAGCCGGCGTTCGTCGCCGGATCTCCTCCACCGGCTGCCCTCCCGTGATTCCGTCCGGTGGGATCGTTCCCCACCTCGTGCTCTTGCTATGGACCAAGGTGGTGGCTCTCGCCGGGCCAATCCCGTCCGTGACACTGGTTCCAAGCGTCTGCGCAACCCAGGCGAAGTTCCCGAGGGATCATCTGCGTCGAAGCGCAATGTCAAGTCCATCGCCAGCAAGCACAAGGAGCCCGCCAGGGGCATGGATGAGATAGGCGCTCGAGAGTATGTCCGTATCAGGCAGCTTCACCCATATGCAACCCCACGCTCCACTATCAGAGGATGTGAACTGTTCTGGAACAAGACTCAAACCCAGATCTACTTGGATGTCATCAAGAACAAGCAGAATACCTATGTAGAGGTGAAGTGGATTGAGATGCACCACATGAGGAAGGACAAGTTTCGTGACTACTTTGGGGAGGCTCTGGACTTGGTGGAGCAGTTTGGCATTGAGCATGTGATCTCGTTCCACATGGACTATGACCCTGAGATCATTTGTCAGTTCTTTGCCTCAGTGTACTTCCACACCAATGATGAGAGGAGGATGACGTGGATGACCAATGGCCGCCAGCTGTCTGCTACCTGGAAGGAGTTCATGGAGTTACTTCAAGTTGCTGATGATGGACTTGACACTCCTGTTGGTGTTCGCCCTCACGGCAATACTGACTCTGCTGACAAGGACAAGCTCACTCCGTTCATGGTTGAGAAGAAGCTCGCCACTGGCAAGATAGTCTCGGTTCTCAACCCGTTTCTGGATATCATGTACCGCATCTTCCGCAACTCTCTGTTCCCACGCATCGGTGATAAAGACAAGGTTCATGCCTACATGGTGGACATGATGCTTCTGTGCGAGGAGGCTCGCTCATCTCAGACTCAGCCACTTGATGTCTCTCACATCATGTGGTGCGAGCTTCGGTTTGCTGTGTTCAACCGCAAGGTGCCTATTTATGGACCCTACCTGTTTCTGCTGATTTCGAAGACTTGGGAGAAGATGTACCCCACGGAGGAGTTCCTGGCTCCAGACTGGATTCGCCATGAGCCCATTTGTCTGAGGGTCAAACCCAACTGGGCCAACACTGCTACTCGTGCTGAGGCGTCTGCTGCTAGGGCTGCTGCTGTTGATGAGGATGCTGCTGGAGCTGAGGATGTTGCTGGGGGCCGTTCTGCTAGGCCTACTCAGAGTGACTCTAGGCCATCTTGGGCCAAGAGGTTGACGGATAAGATGAAATCACTTTTCTGCATGCAAGCCAAGGGACAGTACAGGGCTCACGTGGAGTCCAAGGAGAGTCGTCGCCGGCACAACAAGATCTTGAAGCTCTATGGCGAGGATGTGTCTGCCGGGTCTGAGGAGCACATCACTCCTGAGACCGAGTGGATGGAGAAGCAAGGATTCAAGTGGACTGATTCTGAGGAGGAGGCCGAGGAGTCCATTCCAGCTGCGGAGGAGTCTGATGCAGAGGAGTGGGACAGTTTCCCTGCTTGAGCCACCTCTTGTGTGTTTAGGTGTCCTCTCTGCCTTTTTGGCGTCTCGATGCCAAAGGGGGAGAGAGCGTAGGGATTTGGTTTGCGAGTTTGTGTGTTTGCCAGTTGAGCTCTTTGCTGCTTTTATCGTTTGAACCTTGGTTATCTTATCTCATATGGTGTAAGACATATGCACTCTATCTATCCTAGCTAGCTTGTGTTATTTTGTGCTTCTTTCATGCTATGCTAGGCTTATTATCATGTCTTGGTCTCTAAAATATAGGGGGAGTGTTGATCCTAGTTTGTGTGCCATGCAGTCCAATGCATTCATATATAGTGCACATATCTAGGGGGAGCCCCATCTATATTTTAGAGGAGTGGGGTTTGCCACTGCTTTAAACATATCTTATCTATGTGCAAATCCCGTGTTGTCATCAATACACCAAAAAGGGGGAGATTGTAAGGGCATATTTATCCCTAAGTGTTTTGGTGATTGATGACAATACTCGTGCAGACTAATCGTGTGCCTTGAGTCCCACAGATACTTCTTCATTAGGCACAAGATGATTCGGTGCCCCTCGAAGACTAGTGAAGCCGTCGTTGTTCTACGTTTCTCTTTGGTGGAGTTGAGTCGTAGGAGAGCCGTACTATTAAGAGGGGGTCCGCGTCGGAAAGGTAGGGTGGAATCACACGTACACTTGCCCCTCCTTTCCTTGCACTTTGGAGCTACCCATCGTTATCATTGTTGTGCGAAAAACTGACGACTACTGCTGTACTTGCGGTAGTACCGCAAGTACACGC
>NW_025235728.1:0-5899 GCF_018294505.1 Triticum aestivum | reverse complement strand
TTGTCACGAAAACAACAAGTGCAGACTTGGAAACAAGGGGGAATAGAACTCGGAAGTTAACCGTGCTCAGGCTGGAGTAGTGAGAGGATGGGTGACCGGCCGGGGAGTTAGACGATTTGGAATGATGAGGGGTGATTAGAGATTAGAGATTAAATTGAGGAGTGATGAGGGGTGATTAGAGATTAAATACAAATAATTCAAAAATTTAAAAATTGAGAAAAACATTCAAAAAAATTCCCAAATAATTCAAAAAAATTCCTTTAGTCCCGGTTGGTAACACCAACCGGGACTAAAGGTCGAGCTCCAGCCAGCGGACACGTGGACGGCCTTTAGTCCCGGTTCTGGGGTGCCTTTAGTCCCGACCCTTTAGTCCCGGTTCTGGAACCAGGACTAAAGGCCCTCTGAAACCGGCACTAAAGACCCGTTTTCTACTAGTGCATGGATCCTGCAACTAGCGATGGCATAGTCTAGCCAGGACCTTGGGTTAGAAAAACATTGAGGCCCAATGAATATAGTCACCTTTATCTGAACTGCGGCTGTGAATTTGATAGAATCGGTTGAAGAATCTCTTCCTGAAAGCATGATCCATAATAACGTCATGTCCTGCGTTTTTCCTCTAACAGTTCCAGGAAGAGATTCTTCAAGATTTTGCCTCACATTCTGCTACTTCATGTTTCATTTGACATAACATTTTAAAGTTCTAGCTGAACTGCAGATACCCTGTCTTGATCATCTCAGTTCGACATGCCGCCGTAGATAAAGAACGGGTAGATAGGAACATAACGACATAAACAATTTAATTATCACTCAGAAAAAGTTAAAACTACCTCTACTGTACACACTTCGATCCATTTTACACACACTAATTGCACGGAGCTGGGCCCCGGCCAGGGCAATTAATTCCACGGCCCAAGGCATGGAAAAAATTCATTAGTAAAGAAACATAAGTCTTTTTAGAGATTCCAATAAGGAACTATATACGAAGCAAAATGAGTGAATCTAGACTTTAAAATATGTTTATATACATCCGTATGTAGTTCAGAGTGAAATCACTAAAAAAAAGTTTATATTTAGGAACAGAGGGAGTATATAGAATTTTGATACAGCCCGGGGTTCAGTCAGCAACCCCGCAGGCCCAACAGGCCTTGGGCAACAGTTCAGTATTGCTGATTTCTAGTTTCTCCCCCAACCCGACCACATGCCCAGCCACCAGCCAGCGCAGGTACACGCTGGCACACACCGCATGAGCCGCCGCTGCTCGCTTGTTCCCACCTCATATACCGGTGCCGCTGCCTGCTGCTCCCGCTGCAGCGCCGCTCCGCGCCAGCTCGCCTACTCCCTCCTCGACCCACCCTGTGGCCCGCGCCGGCGCTACTCCGACGGCCCCAGGTCACTGAGCGCTTTTCAACAAGACACACTGTATGCACTTCAAATCGTACAAACTGAGGACTTCTTCCTGGCATGGAACCTAGATTTGCAGCAGAACATTTTCCTGGTCTCTCAATGTGCATGCCCGCACGTCTACAGCAAGCATTGTCCATATTGTCTTTCAGTACCATCTAAAATCTCAACTCGTCATCAAAAAGAAAACACATTAAAAGTTCAGTGGTAGTGTACACTCATAACTTGATGACCGAGGGAAGGAACCCATCAGAACAAGTGCATATGGTTTAATTTAGAGGTATATAATGAGAAAGAGTGAGCATTGTTCAAAATATTTGTTACATTAGCAGCTTGATAGGTGTGATGCCGCCGAATGGTGTGTATTTCATGAGGAGTAGCAATAAATGTTTCTCACACTGGCCAGCTGCGCTTCGTTGTTCGCATGATATATGCTGTGGTAAATATTTATTCTTAGTTCAAACTAAAATCTCAGCTCATTTTCACTGCTGGTACATACAACTCAGGGTGGACGTACCGAGCGGGCTTTTCGGCCCGCTCGTGGCCCGCTCGGTCCTGGCCCGGTAAATAATTTGGACGATCCGGTCTGCCAAATCAGGCCCGAGAAAATGTCGGTCCGGTCCGGTCTTTAACCGAGCCGACCGAGCGGACCGAGAACGCAGTCATCGTCGCGGCCGCCGGCAGCCCCTGGGTGAACCACCGTGTCCCCGAGCTTGCCCTCTCCTTCCTTGTTCTACTCCTGGTGCCCCATAGCCACTTTCCGCCGCTCGCCGTCGATGCCGTGCGTGCACTGCCGCCGTTCGTGAGTTCTCGATCATGGCAACAGTTTCAGCAGAGCACGCACGCACGCATGAAACGCTCGGCCGTGATTTTCGGATCGTGGGAGAAACGCTGGGCCGTGATTTTCTCGTCCAACAAATGAGGCAAGTGTTGTTTTGGAAGGTGCTAGATTTTATACCGTCAGGGGTCAGCTTCCTATAATCACGTCACGCGCGATCCCATGGTGCCGTTTCCTTTTGTTCAGTCAAAACAGAAACTGAAAGTACTAGAGAAACAGGGCTTGATCCAAAAATCACGTTACCCTTTGACGATTAACTCCACGTCCGATTTGATCCGCTAATCACGCAAGGCCCGCACACGAGAAATCATGGGCTCATGCACACAATAGATTACTTGCATGCAACAGAAAAACTGCTAATCAACAAACATGTGCACGTTCATGGCAAAGAACCGCGGCGCCCACGCACTTCCCACGGCACGTCGCGCCCACCTCGACACCAGCGCTCGTGCATGTCACCCACCTTGCCACAGCAGCCGCGCACGTCGTACACCTCGCCGCTGCACCCGTGCAAGTCGCCGCCGGTGGTCGTTGGCCGGTCCGCTCGGTCCGGCCCGGGCTTCGTCGTCGCCGGTCCGGTCCCTGGAATCAGGACCGTCATGCTGCTCGGTCCGGTCCGGAGCCAATTTTCTGTTAGTCTGCTGCTTCGGCACACCATCGGAGCCCTTCGACTGTTTGAAATGTTCTCCTTTTTCAGTTGTACGGTGGCTTGTCTGCGGTCAGCCGAATGAACTAAACATGCTTCGCTTATTGGAATCAAATTATGAATTCACGAACATTGAGTGCATTTGTCCATACATATGTGATGAGCTTCAATGAATGAATCTGTTGCTACTCTGAGTTATATAGTTACATTATGGGTGCTTTAGACTAAGGTTGCACCTTGTGTAAAATGGTGAAAATAATTGTTTCTCGATTAATATTCTGGGACAACGAAGCGGACCACGGTAGGTTTTTGTTTTCGTATTGACATATATGACGTGCGCGTAGATTGCATTTCGCAGGTTGATAGTGAGGAAGCTGCCGACCTGATTGATTTGACGACAACGCCAGAAGCCGGGGGATCAAAGCATCGATGGCGAGGACGGTTTTGGGTCCTTGCAGATTCTGACGACGAGGAGGAGCAACAGGAGGATCTAGGGGGAATGGAGGAAGAGAAGGGGGCCGCCATCGAAGAGACGATCTCGGTTCAAACGGCGTGCCCGACGACGTCGTCACGGACGGGAGAATCACATGACCCTGATCTTCACCGAAAGAGGGAGCTTCATAAGAAATCACATATGCACATGAAACCTTGGATAGGACGGATCCCGAAGGTAAACCGTGCTGCTATCACTCTTTCAGACTTCATTCCGGAATCATGGACTCTCGTTACAAAGAAGAAGAAGGGGAAGAAGGGTCGGTCGGCGAGGCCGCCGCCGCTGCAACCACCGCCGGTGGCCAGGGCGGCCAACGAAATTCAAGCGGCCTGACGGGCGCGCTTGAATTCTCTGTTGGGCCAGGAGGAGAATTTTGTTGACAATCTGGTTGTGGGCTCTAGTGACTTTGGGTTTGAGGCCCAGGTGAAGTCCCAGGCCCCGCTAGCGATCGCGTCCGACTCGCGTTGGTTGCATGAGGCATCGATAACCGAGTCGCCGCCTGATCGGTCTTCTCGCGCTAGGGTTTTTCGCACACCTGGGTTCCCGTCGCTCGGTCCTCGTCGGGCTGCAAGAGTTTACCGCGGCTCCGGCGCTACCAGCGGTATGGCGGGGCGAGGAGCTCCTCCGGCCAAAACGGGAACGCCTCCCCCTGCGCGGCCGCCGGCGAGGGCTGCTACCGCCCAGCGGCCTAGGACGCCGCTCGGGCTGGTGCTGGTGCGCTGCATGAGCCACCTCCTGCGCGGCCGCCGGCGAGGGCTGCTGCTGGCCACGAAGCCGCTCGGGCATGTACTCGACAGGACCCACCTCCGCCTAGGCAGCAGGCTGCTGGAGGCCAAGACGCCCAAGTCACCGGGCAGGGCGGCGCCGAAGTCGGCGGGCGGGGCGGCGGCCCTGGCCGGGAGCCCGGGATGGCTATGGCGGCGGTGGTCGGGACTACGGTGGTGAAGGCTTCAGATACAACTGCTATGGACAGTGGGGTGATGATGGATACGATGCGTACGAAGAGGGTCAACACCGAGGATCTGCGTCGGGCGATGGACGTGGCTCTGGATGGTACAATGGTGGCGGACCGGGAGGCGGTTTTCAAGGACCTCCCGACAACTTCGTCGAGGGGGTGGCCGGCCCAACAAACCGGTATAACCGGGGAGCTCACCGTGCTTTTCGAGGTGGGAGAGGAGGGGGTCGGCGTTCGCCTCCACCGCGGCCACCTCCGCCGCCTGTGGCAACGGCCGCAGTGGCACAAGCCGAGCCTTCTGCTACGGTGCAGACGACCTTACCTGCCCTTCCCGAGGTGGCTGTAGACACAGTCCGGGCCTTGGCAGCTGTCAGCATTCCGGTGACCAGCACCGGGGTTTTTCATGCCGGCGACGGGGTTTTTGAAAAGGTTCCGGACAAGCGTGATGGTAAAGAGTTATCAAAGTGGGCTATTAAGAAAAAGAAGTTACCGTGTTATAGATGTGGCGAGCCAGGGAATTTTGTGGCAGAGAGTAACACAATTATGTGATTATTGTTGTAGATCGCAGCATGTGACCGGTGACTGTCCGCTTCTTTCTGGCCCCAAGCCGGTGGTCAACATCTATGGAGTTTGCTGTAAAGAGTTAATTTTTTTGAGTCACCTGATGTGGCACCTATGACGCATGTGCAAGAGAGCTCCTTTCCCGCTGTTGTCAAGGTTACCAATGTGATTTTGACAGAGGCACAAATTGTGCGACAGTTGCAGGACCTGGTACTAGGCAATCATCAGTGGGACCTTGTCAAGTTGGAGACCCAGACTTACAAGGTTGATTTTCCTACTAAAGAGGACCAGTTGCATATCCTTAAGTTTGGCATGTGCAGAGTACAGAGTACAAATTTTATCATGGCCTTTGATGAGTGGAAGGAGAAGGAGCCCGAGGGTACACCTTTAGAGAAGGTTTGAGTACGTTTCTATGGTGCACCACGCAGATATATTAATCACCTCTTGGTAGCTTGGAGTTTGGGTTCTCTCATTTGTAAGTCGGAACAAGTTGACATGCCCTTTACTCGTGCACACGGAGCAGCGAGGTTACTTGTTAGTGTGGTTAGTTTGGGGTTCGTACCGGATGTGGTCAAGTGGACACATGCCGGGGTCACATATGTGCTAGTGCTTGAGATTGAGGATACACCGATACCTCAGGAGGGAGATGAACTTCAGGACATGGATACGACCGAGGCGATGGTGCCCCAGGGAATCAGGACAAGGGACCTGATAGCACACCACGGGAGCCGGCTAAGGGGCCGGAGTCGCAGGGTAAGGAGGATACATCTGCCAAGGAGGCGACATCTTCCACGACACCGATTAACACACTTCGGTTTGGCTCTTTTGGGTCGCGGTCTGCGCCTAGTTGGTTGTGGAGTAGCCGAGTTGAGGCGGATGATCCTCAGGAGATCTAGTTACCGCCAGTGATGTCCCCAGCTGTTGGTTCGTCTAAGGCTCTTTTGTCTCCTCCGGGCCGCGTGACTTGCCGGGCAGCGATCGACCGATGGCGTGTGTGTGTGTGTG
>NW_025235727.1:0-5900 GCF_018294505.1 Triticum aestivum | reverse complement strand
AGAGAAAATTTATAAAACCAAATTGATCCCTTCTTCAATTTTGAAATAAATTCAAATATGAATTTTTGTGAAACCTCCAACTCTCTCTGTGGGTCCTTGAGTTGCATAAGATTTCTAGGATCTCAACCAAAATGCAAGAATAAATATGATATGCATATGATGATCTATGTATAACATCCAAATTGAAAAGTGGGATGTTAGAAACCTACCCCCCTTAAGATGAATCTCGCCCTCGAGATTCGGGTTGGTTAGCAAAAAGGTTTGGGTGGTCTGTACGGAGGTCTTCCTCTCGCTCCCGGGTGGCTTCCTCGTTGGTATGGTGGCTCCACTGAAGTTTGCAAAACTTGATAACCTTGTTGCGAGTGACTCGGCTCGAAAACTTGAGAATCTTGACTGGCTTCTCCTCATAAGTCAAATCACTGTCTAACTAAATCGCTTCCAGTGGCACTGTATATCTCAGAGAAATATCGTCCATCTCCGCGTGACACTTCTTCAACTGGGAAATGTGAAACACATCGTGAACTCCTGACAATCCTTCTGGCAATTCCAGCTTGTAAGCAAGTTCTCCCATACGTCCCAAAACTCTGTATAGTCCCACAAAACGTGGTGCTAGCTTTCCCTTAACTCCAAAACGCTTAACTCCTCAAAGCAGGGACACACAAAGATAAACTCTGTCACCGACTTTGTAAATTGTCTCCCTGCATTTCGAATCCGCATAACTCTTCTGCCTGGACTGGGATACCTTGAGTCTGTCGTGAATCAACTTAACCTTCTCCTCAGAATCCTTGATTAAATCTGGTCCGAACAGTTGTCGATCTCCAACTTCATCCCACAATAATGGTGTCCTGCACCTTCTTCCGTACAAGGCTTCAAAAGGGGCCATCTTCAAACTGGCTTGATAACTGTTATTATAAGAGAACTCTGCATACGGCAAATTGTCGTCCCAACTAGATCCATAATCTAGCGCACAAGCTCTCAACATGTCCTCCAAAATCTGATTGACTCTCTCGGTCTGTCCATCTGTCTGTGGATGAAAGGTTGTACTGAACTCTAGCCTAGTACCCAAAGTCTCATGCAACTGATTCCAGAACTTCCTCTATCCGATACATTGGTCCTCGGAACTCCATGCAGACATATGATCCTCATCATGTATATCTTCGCCAACTTAGCACTCGTATAGGTGGTCTTCACCGGGGTGAAATGAGCTACTTTCGTCAAACGGTCGACTACAACCCGGATAGAATCATAGCCTGATCGAGTCTTGAGCAATCCAGTGATAAAATCCATGCCAAGCTTGTCCCACTTCCATTCGAGTATCGGCAATGGCTGTAGCAATCCAGCTGGCTTCTGATGCTCTGCCTTGACTCTCTGACATACATCACAAACTACTACTCCCTCTGTCCAAAAATAGTTGTCATCAAAATGGATAAAGAGAGATGTATCGAGAACTAAAATACGTCTAGATACATCACCTTTTATCCATTTTGATGACAAGTATTTTCGGATGGAGGGAGTACATACTCAGCAATATCCTTCTTCATTCCAGTCCACCAGAATCTTTCCTTCAGATCCAGATACATCTTGGTGTTTCCTGGGTGAATTGAACACGGCGAATCATGGGCCTCCTGCAGAATCAACTTCCTGATCTCGGGGTCATTAGGCACATATACGCGATCCTCAAACCATAAGGTGTCATCACGAAATCCTTTAGCCTTTCATTTGCTCATCCTTTCTTTTATCTCGGCAATCTCCTTGTCAGTCTTCTGGGCTTCTCTGATCTTACTCATCAAAGTGGACTGAATTTCCAATGCTGCTACATAACCTCTCTGGACTATTTCCAAACATAGCTAGCGAATATCCTCTGCTAACTCCTTGGGTAATCCTACGGTCATGAGTGTATTAACATAACTCTTGCGGTTCAATGCATCTGCTACTACATTGGCCTTTCCAGGATGATAGTGTAGTTTCATATCATAATCCTTAATGAGCTCGAACCATCTCCTCTGCCTGAGGTTCAACTCCTTCTGTGTGAAGATATATTTCAAACTCTTATGATCCATGTATACCTCACAATGGTTTCCGATGAGAAAATGACTCCATGTCTTCAGCGCATGCACTACGGTTGCTAGCTCCAAATCATGTGTGGAATAATTCAACTCATGAGGTTTAAGCTGTCGTGAGGCATATGAAACAACTCTTCCCTCATGCATAATCACTGCTCCAAGTCCTCGACGTGAAGTGCCGCAATACACTTGATAATCCTTTCTAGGTTCTGGAAGAATCAGCACTGGGGTTGTAACCAAACGTTTCTTCAACTCCTGAAAACTGGCTTCACACTCCTCAGTCCATTTAAACTTAGTGTCCTTCTTCAACAACTCCGTCATGGACTTTGCAATCCTGGAGAAATTCTCAATGAACCTCCGATAATATCCTGCGAGTCCAAGAAAACTCCGGATTTCTCCAATTGATGTGGGTGCTACCCATTTAGTCATAGAAACAACCTTGGTAGGGTCTACTGCTATTCCTTCTCCAGATATAACATGTCCGAGAAATCCAACTTCCTTTAACCAAAACTCACACTTGCTGAACTTGGCATACAACTGATGCTCTGTGCTTCTCAAGAACCAAACGCAAATGTTCCTTATGCTCCTCTTCGTTCTTCGAGTAGACCAATATATCATCAATGAAAACCACGACGAACTTATCCAAAAACTCCATAAACACCTTGTTCATTATGTTCATGAAATAGGCGGGCGCGTTAGTCAGACCAAATGACATAATGGTATACTCATATAGCCCGTACCTTGTGGTAAAGGCGGTCTTAGGTATATCCTACTCTCGAATCTTCAGTTGATGGTATCCTGATCGCAGATCGATCTTGGAAAATACTTTAGCTCCTTGCAACTGGTTAAACAAATCATTGATCATCGGCAAAGGGTATTTGTTTTTGATCGTCACTTCATTCAACGCACGATAATCAACAAGGGATAATTGATTTTAAACCCCTAGTTGAGTCACACTCGGCAGGTTTACCCCTAGTTTTCGAAAACCCTCGGTTTTGCCCAAGCCCGTTTGCTTCTCTTATGGTTTTGTCCTTCCATCCAGTTAGTGTCGTTTGACCGTCTGTTGACCGTCTATGGACTTTTCGTTGGACTTATTTGCCCCTGCTTCCTCACTCTCTCACTAGACACTTCCAAGTGGGACCCATCACTCAGAAAACATCCCTCTCTCTTCTCACTAACATGTGGGGCCCACAATGGACCAAATATCTCAAAGGGACAATGCGTTGTTGTAAACAAAATATGAATTTTGCATTATTTTTTGCAATAATTAACACCACGTAAACTAATTAAAATATCATTAATTAACACAAATCAGTACTTGAGGTCGGTCTCATCTAGAATATAATGAATCAACAATCCATAGTTGCCAGCTATATACTATACCTAATTACATTGCGTCAAGTGTTAAAAAACGTTGAGTCAACGATTGAAAGGACGCCCTCTGTAGGACGAGGATGAGCTCCCCGGAGCCAAAGGAATCGGTGCCGGAGCCAACAGAATCGGCACGGTGCTCGCCGGAGCCAACAAAATTAGCGCCGGAGCCAACGGAATCGGCACAGGAGCTCGCTGGAGCCAACAGAATCGGCGCCGGAGCTCACCAAATCCTCCTCTCCTGTGCTTTCCCATGACAGGCGCTTAACCACCGCCTCTGCAGCATGGAAGGAGGCCCGGGGGAGTCGTGCACTACCTCCTCCACCATCTTTGCCCACCATGCGTCCTCGGCCGCTGCCTACATTGGCCACCGACGAGATCTGTGACTCCACCACTGACTGGAACCCCATTGGCCTTCCGTGGGGCGCTTTGAATCTGGGCCAGTGGCGGGCATCGGTGTTGGCTGGCCCATGTTGGCGTGGACGAGGGTCAACGAGGACGCAGCCACTGCTGTTCGTGCCTTGCACATTGCAGCACCAGATTGAACAGGGCTCGTAGCGGCGCAACTGGTCACCAGATCCACAGGGACGTCAGCGGTGAATGGATCGAGAGATGTACCTCCATGGGCGGCGGCATGGTGGCTTTGGTGCTGCTCCCTACTCCTGTCGGGGAAGAGAAAAGAGGGTGGTGAGAGAGACAGAGAGAATCGAGAAACAAAGGGAGAGGGAAGGAGGAGAGGAAGGAGCACGGGCAGGGCGGTGCTCGCGCCCAGCCCAGACGGACGGCCAAGGAGATGAGGCGGGTCGAGGCGGTTTTCCTCCTGCGGGTGCTCGAGCCCAACCCTGACGGGATCCATGGCTCCACCACCGGCGGGACCTCCGCTGACCCTCGCTTCACTGGCCATGGACAGGATCTGTGTCTCCAGTGCTGACAGGATCTCAGAGAAAGGGGGATGGGATCTGGGACTAGGGTTTGACCGACGGGAGAGAAATAGAAGGGAACATGAGATGGTTTTCTGAGTGATGGGTCCCATTTGACAGTGTCTCGCTAGAGAGTGAAGAAGCAGGGGCAAAATGGTCTAACAAAAAGTCCACAGACGGTCAACACATGGTCAAACGACACTAACCGGACGGAACCGCGACGAAAGGGCAAAATGATAAGAAGAGCAAAGTGGCTTGGGCAAGACCGAGTGTTTTTGGAAACTAGGGGCAAAACTGCCGAGTGGGACTCAACTAAGGGCACAGAAATAATTATCACAATCAACAACCATCCTTAAGGATCCATCCTTCTTCTCAACTAGAAGCACTGGGGCTCCCCAAGGTGATGAACTTGGTCGAATGTAACCTTTATCCAGTAACTCCGTAATCTGCTTCTTAATTTCTTCCAAATCCTGTGCGGGCATCCGATACAGTCTCTTTGATATTGGCCCGGTGCCTGGCAATAGCTCAATCAAAAACTCAATGTCTCGATCTGATGGCACGCCTGGCAACTCCTCCGGAAATACGTCGGGGTAATCCTTCACCACTGGTACTTCCTCCTGTACAACTCCTGATAAGGAATTTACTTGAGTCCTCTTCGGCACATGCCGGGATACAAACTTGATCCTTCTTCCTTCTGGGGTGGTAAGGAATATCGATTTACTAGCACAATCAATGTTCCCCCCATACTTCGATAACCAATCCATGCCTAATATTATATCCAATCCTTGTGACTCCAAAACTATTAGGTCCGAGGGAAACACATAGTTGCCAATCCTCAAGGGTAACCGATCACACCATAGGCTGGCCATATACTCTGCTCCTGGAGAACTTACAAACATGGGTGACTTAAGGGCTTGGGTTGGCAGGTTATACTTATCCACAAATCCCCTTGATATGTATGAATGCGATGCACCAGTATCAAAAAGAATGAGTGCGGTAAATGCATTAATCAAAAACTTACCGACAACTGTGTCGGGTCGATCCTCAATCTCCTCCACACTGATGTGGTTCACCTGACCTTTCGTGAAGGGGTTGGTCTTCTTGGCAAAACTTCCATTGCCATTTCCATTCTTTGCTTCAAGACATTCAGTGGCGTAATGTCCAGTCTTCTGGCACTTGAAACAGGTGATGTGGCTCAGATCCCTCTTGGCTGGTGTTGAAGGGTTGGAATGGTTCTGGTTGCTGCTTCCTCCATTCCCATTGCCATTCCTAGTGCCATTATGGTTGTGTGAACTTGCTCCGTTGTGCCTGTGTCCTCCATGGTTGTGGGTATATCCTCCCGAGTACGAGGAATAGCGGGACTTCTGCTGAGCTCCTGAAGTGTACCTCCCCTGTCCATACTTCCTCTTGCGATTATCAATCTGTTGATGCTTGCCTTCAATCATAAGAGCCCTATCTACCAACTCCTGGTAGTTGTTGAATGTTGCCACCATCAACTGCATGCTCAGCTCATCATTCAGTCCTTCCAGAAACTTCTCCTGCTTAG
>NW_025235726.1:0-5901 GCF_018294505.1 Triticum aestivum | reverse complement strand
TCGTGAGAGAGTTTTTTTAGGGATGTGAGAGAGTTCTTTTAGTGGTGGGGCGGGAGTGGATTGGGCCAGGGTGGATGGTGCAGTAGTGGACACGGTTGGTAATAGTGTGGGGTATTACCTGCGCTATAGCTACCTACTTAGTAGTAGCGCGGGTTTTATACCCCTTGCTACTACTATGGACTGTTTCAGGGGTATGATGAAAATCATTTAGTAGTAGCGCGGGTCTATACACCTCGCTACTACTATCAACTTAGTAGTAGCGCGGGTTTTATACCCCACGCGGCTACTGATTAGCAGTAGCGCCCGTTTTTAGAACGTGTTACTAATAAACTTCTGTGTATAAGGTTTTCCCTAGTAGTGTATATGCATTATTGATTATAGCCTCGTATTTCTTCTCCGATATTTGGGTTTTGTTTGGCCAACTTGACCTATTTATCTTACAATGGGAAGAGGTGCTTTGTGATGGGTTCGATCTTTCGGTGGTTGATCCTAGTGACAGAAAGGGAAACAACACCTATGCATCGTTGCTATTAAGGATAACAAGATGGGTCAATTTCTACATAAATAGACCTTGTCTAAATCATGTGTCACGCCCAATATGCGACCCTATCCAAAAGGAACTCGAAGGTCCCACCAAGGATAGACCCGCATATTGAAACGCTTTTGCAAGGTGGATATCATTACATCAACATTACATAATAGATTGGGATACATACAAGAGGCAGTACAATGCCACACGAATACAACATCACAATACATCAGAGCACCATCCGACTATGGATGAAACACAAACAGAAACTCAAACGACATCCACCCTGCTAGCCCAGGCTGCCGACCTGGAACCTATCCCTGATCGAAGAAGGAGCAAAAGAAGAACTCAACGCAAGCAAGCATCGCTCTTGCGTCATGATCATCATACAACCTGTACCTGCAACTGTTGTTGTAGTAATCTGTGAGCCACGAGGACTCAGCAATCCCATTACCATGGGTATCAAGACTAGCAAAGCTTAAAGGGAAAGGAAGGGGTAAAGTGGTGAGGCTGCAGCAGCGACTAAGCAAGTATGGTGGCTAACATACGCAAATAAGAGCGAGAAGAGAGCAAAAGGAACGGTCGTCAACTAGTAATGATCAAGAAGTGATCCTGAACTCCTACTTACGTCAAACATAACACAGAAACCGTGTTCACTTCCTGGACTCCGCCGAAAAGAGACCATCACCGCTACACACATGGTTGATGCGTTTTAATTCGGATCTGGTGTCAAGTTATGTACAACCGGACATTAACAAATTCCCATCTGCCACATAACCGCGGGCACGGCTCTCGAAAGTTTATACCCTGCAGGGGTGTCCCAACTTAGCCCATGATAAGCTCTCGCGATCAACGATGGATATACCTTCTCCCAGGAAGACCCGATCAGTCTCGGAATCCCGGTTTACAAGACATTTCAACAATGGTAAAACAAAACCAGCAAAGCTGCCCGATGCACCGACAATCCCGATAGGAGCTGCACATATCTCGTTCTCAGGGTAACACCGGATGAGACATCCTACGAGTAAAACCAGACCTCGAGTTTCCCCGAGGGGGCCCCGCAGTCTACTCGGTTCGGACCAACACTTAGACAAGCACTAGCCCGGGGGGGCTAAAATAAAGATGACCCTCGGGTTAGCCGACCCAAGGGAAAGGTATAGGTGGTGGTGAGGCAAATGGTAAAACCAAGGTTGGGCCTTGCTGGAGGAGTTTTTTTCAAAGTGAACTGTCAAGGGGGTCCCATAAATCACCCGACCGCGTAAGGAACACAAAATCCTGGAACATAACACCGGTATGACGGAAACAAGGGCGGCAAGAGTGGAACAAAACACCAGGCATAAGGCCGAGTCTTCCACCCTTTACCAAGTATATAGATGCATTAATAATATAAGAGATATTGTGATATCCCAGCATAAATCCTGTCCACCATGGAGCAATCTTCAACTTCACCTGCAACTAGCAACGCTATAAGAGGGGCTGAGCAAAAGCGGTAACATAGCCAAGCAATGGTTTGCATAGGAAAGGTGTCAAAGGTTAGAGGTTCATGGCAATTTGGGAGGCTTGATGAGCAAAAGATTGGTAACGCAGCATAGCGATAGAATGAAGCAACTAGCATGGCAATGATAGTAGTGAGATCCAGGGTAGCGGTCATCTTGCCTGAAATCCCGCAAGGAAGAAGAACAAGTCCATGAAGAAGACAAATGGGCGTAGTCGAACGAATCCTCACAATCGCAACGTTACCGGAACTATCAAGAAGAAGCAATACCGGAAAGAAGCAAACAACATGGTAAACAACCATCACATAGACATGGCACGATGCACAATCAAGTATGATGCATGTCTGGTTTAAAGAGGCATGTCATGGCAAAGTGCAACAAACAATACTACAAATTAAGTGGAGCTCAATATGCAACGAGTTGGTTATTGACGAAACACCACTTTCAATTATTTAGTTCTCTCTCGTTTAAGCTACCCAACAATATTAAATGTTGTTAAACATGGCAAGAGGCGAAGCATATGGAAACTACCTATCTAGGCAAGTTTAAATGAGGCCGGAACAACAAACAACAATTCCAGAAAATCCCCATGTCCATATTCCGAATTTGGTACTGTTCTGCCCTAAACCATATTTTAATGTTGTTAAGCACTAAAACAAAGTGCACCATGTTAATCTATGCATTTTTCTTGCCCATTTACATATAAAGTTTATTAAGATTGGAGCTACGGTTATTTAGTTATGAATTAAACCATTTTAACATGGAATTTATGCAAACAACAGTTTTAAATATTTTAACATGGATGAAAGTTGGATATTGTGAAAGTACATGAAATTCTAAGCATTTTACATACATGACATGTTTCATTTGGATACTTGGATATTTAGATATGAGCAATGCAATTTTAATGGCATTTCTCAAAATATGCATGCACTCGATATGTGACAAAATCACAGAATGAAAAAAAACGTCTACGGGCCGAATGCAACGCACTGTGCAAAGCCCAAGATGGACCTGGCCCGAAATGGAAGAGTGTGTGTGAGGAAAAAATTAAAAGGAGACAGTGCAGAAAAAGGATCTCCTAGGATTCGAACCCCAGACGTGCTGGATCGATGCACACTCTGAAGACCACTGGGATACAAGTGTTATTGTGATAAAAGAGGGGCTAGGGCTCACATGAATAAGAACAAGGGCTTGATCTGAGTGAGCCAAAAATTGGTGCAAAAGTTGATGAAAAAGGGCGTCTGGGATTTGATCCCGAGACCTCTCGAGTACATGCATGCGCTGTTAACCAGATGGGCTAAGATAGAACTTTGCTAAGGAATGCCTTACGCTCAATATGAACTATGTTCTGGCGTTGATCTGACGAAACTGAAAACGTTAACAGAGATGGCTTGCTCTGTGGCCGTGGCTGGACGCAATGAGCAGCGAAACTTGCTGATGCAGCAAGGGTGAGTGTGCATGTGGAATAACTGAAACAACAACAACAAAAATGAAAAGGGGAGGGAGAGCTGGGCTTGAACCCAGGACCTCACGGATGGATGCATCGCTACTAGCCACTGCGCTAGCTGCTTGTTAGTGGAGGAAAAGGGCCATGACTCCAACGAACACACAGGGTGGTCGGAGGTGTCGTCGGCGAGCAAACGCGGTAGCGACTGCGGCTATAAGACAACGGCGGGCGTGCGGAAACTGGTGAGGGTTAACTACAGAACGCGTGTGTGCAGCGACTCAAGCTTGAACTCGCGCTCGACTCGGGCATGGTCATGGCGAGATGGCGGCGAAAGGCGCTAGGTGGGCATGGGGAGGCTTACGGGCGAGCTGCGGTGTGCGGGTGTGCAGATGCGTTTGCGCGAGCGGCAGAACAAGGGCTTCGAGAACAAGCTCGAGCAGGAGCTCGTCTCGGCCGCGGCAGCGAGGCACAGTGAGGCGATGACTGTGCTGGGAGATGCGAAGACACGGGCATGCTGCGCGAGCGCGGGACTTGACCTGCGGGTGATGCAGAGGAACAGCAACTACACTGAAAGTTTCAGATATAGCCGGAGCATCGAGAGCACGACGATGGCATGGACCTAGTAGTGAATCCGGTGACCTAAATGGGACAGAAAGAAGAAGGAGGGAAGCAGGTATACCTAGCTCACCCTAGGACACGCAGACGACCACAGAGACAAACCAGAGGCGATGCGGACGAGCTCTGAACCCGACGCGGTTCCTGTCCGAGGAAGAAGGAAGCAGGGGAGGACGCCAGGCGCGTGACTTGGCGAGCAGAGGAAGTAGACGAAGTCGAGGAAGAAGATCGCGGCATCCTTGGATCCTTCTTGCTCCTGGCCTTGCTTGAAGTTGAAGAAGACGACGAGGAGGCCTCACAAACGACGGCGGAACGCGCTCGGTGGTTCTTCTCTGAACTCTCTCTGCTTCCTCACTTGGGATCGAAGGAGGAGACGAACGGAGAAGATAGAGGTGGCGGCGGCTGAGGGGGAAAGAGGGAAACCCTAGGGGCGAGGCGTTGGCTTTATAGGGGCGCGGGACGTGCTGGCCTCGACGTCCGTGAGCTCAAGCTCACGGCACCGGGCACTCCTATAGGCAGCGAGGGGAGACGGCGAGCAACGGAGCAGGTAGGCGTGAGCGAGAGGGGTTGGGCCGGCTGGAAGAGTTCCAGGTGGGCTGCGGTGAACAGGTAAGATAGGTGGGCTTCGCTGGGCTGCTCTTCCTTTCTCCCTCATTTCCTTTCTTTAATTCTTCAGACAGAATAACAAGAGCAGAAATGCACAGAAACATCTGGAAGGCAATAGACTTATACAGAAATAGATCTGAGATCCTGGATTTATGAACAATTTGAATAAAATGATTTGGACATTTTTTTAGAGATATAAAAATAATTCAAGTTTGAATTAAATTCAAACTTGAGCCATTTTTTAACCCAACCAAAACACTTTCAAATGGGCTGAAAATTAGCAGAGAGGATGTAGGCAAAGTGCAGGATTTATAGGAAAAGAATGAACATTTATTGAGGACAGAAAATGGCACTAGAAAAATGAAAAGAATAAGAAGGAAGAAGGAGGTGTTGATGCGTGGGTAGATTTGAGAGACATAGCAAGGGGTTTGGTCACATGCAACATGCATAGAACAAGACAACATCATGAAGAATGCGATGCACATGGTGATTATGATGAAATGCAAAATGACAAAAGGCACAATGCAATGTAAACAATGATGATCATGAAGCAAGAAGCAAATATGACAAGGCACTCAACATGATCATGGCAACAAACATATGGAAAAGAAATATGCAAAACAATTATGACAATGCCACACAATAAACACACGGCAACAACTAAAATAAATGGAAGGCAAGTGGAGCATCGGACTCGGGGCGTTACAACTCTCCTCCACTAACAGAAGATCTCGTCCCGAGATCTTAGGAACAAGACGGAAGAGAAAGAGGTAGAAGTGAAATAAAAACGCAAGAGAGAAGAAGAACAAGGTCAAGAGCACTCGGTAGAAAAGATGGACGGTGAAAATGACGAGAATAGAAAGCTGAAGGAACAAGATAGACTCTGAAACCACTCCGGTTAGAACAAGATAGAAAAAGAATAACAAAGAAGGAATTTCGGTAGCACTCCGGCTGAAAAAGGAAGGAATAGAACATGAACTTCGCAAGATGGGATGACCTTGATGAGATGAATAACACAATGCCTCCGGTAGAATTAAAATAGTGGAATGAAAAGAACGGATAAGAGAACAACAACTTCCACCACGAATGAATTAGATAGACTCCTTAGAAGGAAAGATTTAACGGGGTTGCCGAGAAAATCAACAACAAAAGAATAAGTTTGTTGTGGACTTATGGAAAATCCTCTCAAAATTTGAGGTGAAACT
>NW_025235725.1:0-5901 GCF_018294505.1 Triticum aestivum | reverse complement strand
TCGTGAGAGAGTTTTTTTAGGGATGTGAGAGAGTTCTTTTAGTGGTGGGGCGGGAGTGGATTGGGCCAGGGTGGATGGTGCAGTAGTGGACACGGTTGGTAATAGTGTGGGGTATTACCTGCGCTATAGCTACCTACTTAGTAGTAGCGCGGGTTTTATACCCCTTGCTACTACTATGGACTGTTTCAGGGGTATGATGAAAATCATTTAGTAGTAGCGCGGGTCTATACACCTCGCTACTACTATCAACTTAGTAGTAGCGCGGGTTTTATACCCCACGCGGCTACTGATTAGCAGTAGCGCCCGTTTTTAGAACGTGTTACTAATAAACTTCTGTGTATAAGGTTTTCCCTAGTAGTGTATATGCATTATTGATTATAGCCTCGTATTTCTTCTCCGATATTTGGGTTTTGTTTGGCCAACTTGACCTATTTATCTTACAATGGGAAGAGGTGCTTTGTGATGGGTTCGATCTTTCGGTGGTTGATCCTAGTGACAGAAAGGGAAACAACACCTATGCATCGTTGCTATTAAGGATAACAAGATGGGTCAATTTCTACATAAATAGACCTTGTCTAAATCATGTGTCACGCCCAATATGCGACCCTATCCAAAAGGAACTCGAAGGTCCCACCAAGGATAGACCCGCATATTGAAACGCTTTTGCAAGGTGGATATCATTACATCAACATTACATAATAGATTGGGATACATACAAGAGGCAGTACAATGCCACACGAATACAACATCACAATACATCAGAGCACCATCCGACTATGGATGAAACACAAACAGAAACTCAAACGACATCCACCCTGCTAGCCCAGGCTGCCGACCTGGAACCTATCCCTGATCGAAGAAGGAGCAAAAGAAGAACTCAACGCAAGCAAGCATCGCTCTTGCGTCATGATCATCATACAACCTGTACCTGCAACTGTTGTTGTAGTAATCTGTGAGCCACGAGGACTCAGCAATCCCATTACCATGGGTATCAAGACTAGCAAAGCTTAAAGGGAAAGGAAGGGGTAAAGTGGTGAGGCTGCAGCAGCGACTAAGCAAGTATGGTGGCTAACATACGCAAATAAGAGCGAGAAGAGAGCAAAAGGAACGGTCGTCAACTAGTAATGATCAAGAAGTGATCCTGAACTCCTACTTACGTCAAACATAACACAGAAACCGTGTTCACTTCCTGGACTCCGCCGAAAAGAGACCATCACCGCTACACACATGGTTGATGCGTTTTAATTCGGATCTGGTGTCAAGTTATGTACAACCGGACATTAACAAATTCCCATCTGCCACATAACCGCGGGCACGGCTCTCGAAAGTTTATACCCTGCAGGGGTGTCCCAACTTAGCCCATGATAAGCTCTCGCGATCAACGATGGATATACCTTCTCCCAGGAAGACCCGATCAGTCTCGGAATCCCGGTTTACAAGACATTTCAACAATGGTAAAACAAAACCAGCAAAGCTGCCCGATGCACCGACAATCCCGATAGGAGCTGCACATATCTCGTTCTCAGGGTAACACCGGATGAGACATCCTACGAGTAAAACCAGACCTCGAGTTTCCCCGAGGGGGCCCCGCAGTCTACTCGGTTCGGACCAACACTTAGACAAGCACTAGCCCGGGGGGGCTAAAATAAAGATGACCCTCGGGTTAGCCGACCCAAGGGAAAGGTATAGGTGGTGGTGAGGCAAATGGTAAAACCAAGGTTGGGCCTTGCTGGAGGAGTTTTTTTCAAAGTGAACTGTCAAGGGGGTCCCATAAATCACCCGACCGCGTAAGGAACACAAAATCCTGGAACATAACACCGGTATGACGGAAACAAGGGCGGCAAGAGTGGAACAAAACACCAGGCATAAGGCCGAGTCTTCCACCCTTTACCAAGTATATAGATGCATTAATAATATAAGAGATATTGTGATATCCCAGCATAAATCCTGTCCACCATGGAGCAATCTTCAACTTCACCTGCAACTAGCAACGCTATAAGAGGGGCTGAGCAAAAGCGGTAACATAGCCAAGCAATGGTTTGCATAGGAAAGGTGTCAAAGGTTAGAGGTTCATGGCAATTTGGGAGGCTTGATGAGCAAAAGATTGGTAACGCAGCATAGCGATAGAATGAAGCAACTAGCATGGCAATGATAGTAGTGAGATCCAGGGTAGCGGTCATCTTGCCTGAAATCCCGCAAGGAAGAAGAACAAGTCCATGAAGAAGACAAATGGGCGTAGTCGAACGAATCCTCACAATCGCAACGTTACCGGAACTATCAAGAAGAAGCAATACCGGAAAGAAGCAAACAACATGGTAAACAACCATCACATAGACATGGCACGATGCACAATCAAGTATGATGCATGTCTGGTTTAAAGAGGCATGTCATGGCAAAGTGCAACAAACAATACTACAAATTAAGTGGAGCTCAATATGCAACGAGTTGGTTATTGACGAAACACCACTTTCAATTATTTAGTTCTCTCTCGTTTAAGCTACCCAACAATATTAAATGTTGTTAAACATGGCAAGAGGCGAAGCATATGGAAACTACCTATCTAGGCAAGTTTAAATGAGGCCGGAACAACAAACAACAATTCCAGAAAATCCCCATGTCCATATTCCGAATTTGGTACTGTTCTGCCCTAAACCATATTTTAATGTTGTTAAGCACTAAAACAAAGTGCACCATGTTAATCTATGCATTTTTCTTGCCCATTTACATATAAAGTTTATTAAGATTGGAGCTACGGTTATTTAGTTATGAATTAAACCATTTTAACATGGAATTTATGCAAACAACAGTTTTAAATATTTTAACATGGATGAAAGTTGGATATTGTGAAAGTACATGAAATTCTAAGCATTTTACATACATGACATGTTTCATTTGGATACTTGGATATTTAGATATGAGCAATGCAATTTTAATGGCATTTCTCAAAATATGCATGCACTCGATATGTGACAAAATCACAGAATGAAAAAAAACGTCTACGGGCCGAATGCAACGCACTGTGCAAAGCCCAAGATGGACCTGGCCCGAAATGGAAGAGTGTGTGTGAGGAAAAAATTAAAAGGAGACAGTGCAGAAAAAGGATCTCCTAGGATTCGAACCCCAGACGTGCTGGATCGATGCACACTCTGAAGACCACTGGGATACAAGTGTTATTGTGATAAAAGAGGGGCTAGGGCTCACATGAATAAGAACAAGGGCTTGATCTGAGTGAGCCAAAAAT
Source organism: Triticum aestivum (assembly GCF_018294505.1). Taxonomy (NCBI): domain Eukaryota; kingdom Viridiplantae; phylum Streptophyta; class Magnoliopsida; order Poales; family Poaceae; genus Triticum; species Triticum aestivum. Next base: position 2,660 of record NW_025235725.1, on the reverse strand, counting down.
TGGTGCAAAAGTTGATGAAAAAGGGCGTCTGGGATTTGATCCCGAGACCTCTCGAGTACATGCATGCGCTGTTAACCAGATGGGCTAAGATAGAACTTTGCTAAGGAATGCCTTACGCTCAATATGAACTATGTTCTGGCGTTGATCTGACGAAACTGAAAACGTTAACAGAGATGGCTTGCTCTGTGGCCGTGGCTGGACGCAATGAGCAGCGAAACTTGCTGATGCAGCAAGGGTGAGTGTGCATGTGGAATAACTGAAACAACAACAACAAAAATGAAAAGGGGAGGGAGAGCTGGGCTTGAACCCAGGACCTCACGGATGGATGCATCGCTACTAGCCACTGCGCTAGCTGCTTGTTAGTGGAGGAAAAGGGCCATGACTCCAACGAACACACAGGGTGGTCGGAGGTGTCGTCGGCGAGCAAACGCGGTAGCGACTGCGGCTATAAGACAACGGCGGGCGTGCGGAAACTGGTGAGGGTTAACTACAGAACGCGTGTGTGCAGCGACTCAAGCTCGAACTCGCGCTCGACTCGGGCGTGGTCATGGCGAGATGGCGGCGAAAGGCGCTAGGTGGGCATGGGGAGGCTTACGGGCGAGCTGCGGTGTGCGGGTGTGCAGATGCGTTTGCGCGAGCGGCAGAACAAGGGCTTCGAGAACAAGCTCGAGCAGGAGCTCGTCTCGGCCGCGGCAGCGAGGCACAGTGAGGCGATGACTGTGCTGGGAGATGCGAAGACACGGGCATGCTGCGCGAGCGCGGGACTTGACCTGCGGGTGATGCAGAGGAACAGCAACTACACTGAAAGTTTCAGATATAGCCGGAGCATCGAGAGCACGACGATGGCATGGACCTAGTAGTGAATCCGGTGACCTAAATGGGACAGAAAGAAGAAGGAGGGAAGCAGGTATACCTAGCTCACCCTAGGACACGCAGACGACCACAGAGACAAACCAGAGGCGATGCGGACGAGCTCTGAACCCGACGCGGTTCCTGTCCGAGGAAGAAGGAAGCAGGGGAGGACGCCAGGCGCGTGACTTGGCGAGCAGAGGAAGTAGACGAAGTCGAGGAAGAAGATCGCGGCATCCTTGGATCCTTCTTGCTCCTGGCCTTGCTTGAAGTTGAAGAAGACGACGAGGAGGCCTCACAAACGACGGCGGAACGCGCTCGGTGGTTCTTCTCTGAACTCTCTCTGCTTCCTCACTTGGGATCGAAGGAGGAGACGAACGGAGAAGATAGAGGTGGCGGCGGCTGAGGGGGAAAGAGGGAAACCCTAGGGGCGAGGCGTTGGCTTTATAGGGGCGCGGGACGTGCTGGCCTCGACGTCCGTGAGCTCAAGCTCACGGCACCGGGCACTCCTATAGGCAGCGAGGGGAGACGGCGAGCAACGGAGCAGGTAGGCGTGAGCGAGAGGGGTTGGGCCGGCTGGAAGAGTTCCAGGTGGGCTGCGGTGAACAGGTAAGATAGGTGGGCTTCGCTGGGCTGCTCTTCCTTTCTCCCTCATTTCCTTTCTTTAATTCTTCAGACAGAATAACAAGAGCAGAAATGCACAGAAACATCTGGAAGGCAATAGACTTATACAGAAATAGATCTGAGATCCTGGATTTATGAACAATTTGAATAAAATGATTTGGACATTTTTTTAGAGATATAAAAATAATTCAAGTTTGAATTAAATTCAAACTTGAGCCATTTTTTAACCCAACCAAAACACTTTCAAATGGGCTGAAAATTAGCAGAGAGGATGTAGGCAAAGTGCAGGATTTATAGGAAAAGAATGAACATTTATTGAGGACAGAAAATGGCACTAGAAAAATGAAAAGAATAAGAAGGAAGAAGGAGGTGTTGATGCGTGGGTAGATTTGAGAGACATAGCAAGGGGTTTGGTCACATGCAACATGCATAGAACAAGACAACATCATGAAGAATGCGATGCACATGGTGATTATGATGAAATGCAAAATGACAAAAGGCACAATGCAATGTAAACAATGATGATCATGAAGCAAGAAGCAAATATGACAAGGCACTCAACATGATCATGGCAACAAACATATGGAAAAGAAATATGCAAAACAATTATGACAATGCCACACAATAAACACACGGCAACAACTAAAATAAATGGAAGGCAAGTGGAGCATCGGACTCGGGGCGTTACAACTCTCCTCCACTAACAGAAGATCTCGTCCCGAGATCTTAGGAACAAGACGGAAGAGAAAGAGGTAGAAGTGAAATAAAAACGCAAGAGAGAAGAAGAACAAGGTCAAGAGCACTCGGTAGAAAAGATGGACGGTGAAAATGACGAGAATAGAAAGCTGAAGGAACAAGATAGACTCTGAAACCACTCCGGTTAGAACAAGATAGAAAAAGAATAACAAAGAAGGAATTTCGGTAGCACTCCGGCTGAAAAAGGAAGGAATAGAACATGAACTTCGCAAGATGGGATGACCTTGATGAGATGAATAACACAATGCCTCCGGTAGAATTAAAATAGTGGAATGAAAAGAACGGATAAGAGAACAACAACTTCCACCACGAATGAATTAGATAGACTCCTTAGAAGGAAAGATTTAACGGGGTTGCCGAGAAAATCAACAACAAAAGAATAAGTTTGTTGTGGACTTATGGAAAATCCTCTCAAAATTTGAGGTGAAACT